>NC_060951.1:15819774-15842189 GCF_022045245.1 Lucilia cuprina
ATGTTTTTAGTTGTTTTTCTTAAGAAAAAACAAAAATGTACAAACACTAGTAACTTTTAAATCTTCATATTTTGTGAAATAATACTTTTTTCTTATTTTAATAAAGTCGTCAGTATTGTATATTTAAAGATTTTGTGAAATTCATTGGAGATCACTTACTTATAGTCGAAAGACTATAAGGCTATTTTTTGGGAAAATAGGTTCTTAAAAAATATATTTTACTTGAAGTTAGAAAAATCATTGTGGAAAATGAACTATGTTTAAAACCCACAAATGTACAAAAAATAACAATTGTTGACTATGCTGTATAATGAAAACAAAATTGACAACACACATTCATTTATTTCAAGAAAAATGAATATTTAAAAAAATATGTACATTAACTATTCGATTGTATAATTAAATTATACACAAATACAAACATTATACAAACATTATACAATATGTCGAAAAATTTAGCATTGGACTTTATTTTCAAATAAAAAGTCAACTAGTCTTAAAAGTTGTTTAACATCACAAAATAAAGGTTTTGTGAAAATTTTAAAGTATATCAAGTTAACGTTATCAAACGAATGTATAATTTGACTAAAACTGTAATGCTAGTAGCTAGGTGTATAAAATAAGTCATATATATATTTCAGTAAAAAAATACTATGTCAGGTATTACTATTTCCTTTACCAATTGTACATCTAGCTACCAGCATTACAGTTTTAGTCAAATTATACAATCGTTAGATAACGTTAACTTGATATACTTTAAAATTTTCACAAAACCTTTATTTTGGATTTTAAACAACTTTTCAGACTATATTTGAAAATAGACAACATATATTAAATAATTCCAAAAAATATTACATAATCTATAATATTTTGGAATTTTTCACTAAAATATACATAAATTCGTTGGATTCATTATACAGCATAGGGAATATTGCAAGTTTTTGTACATTTTTGAGTATTAAACATAGTTAATTTTCAACAATGATTTTTCTAAATTCAAGTAGAATTTATGTTTTTCTTAAGAAAATAATTTGTCTATCAACTATATAGTTATAAATGTGCAAAACATTATAGGTGTTAGTTAAATTTTTCGACATATTGTATAATGTTTGTGAAATATTCGTATACATTATATTTTTTGTATAATATAATTATACAATCACATAGTTTATGTACATGGTGTAGTTTTTTAAATCTTAATTTTTAATTCAAATAAATGAATCTGTTTGGCAATTGCTAGTTTTTGTACATTTTTGGATTTTAAACATAGTTAATCTTCCACTATAATTATTCTAACAAAATAATTCATATATTATTTTTTAAGAAAAACAAATACAAATTTACCGTTTTATAGTATTAGCCTTTCTTTATTTACATTAACATTTTCACAAAAAACTTTATATTGTGAAATTAAAAGGCTTTTGAATTTATATTTGAACCAAATGTTCAATTTTTCAAGTTTTGTAGTAAAATATTTCCAAATTGACAATGTTTTCTAAAATAAATAATTCATATACATTTTTTAACACAAAAGTACTATGTCAGTTATTAATATTTCCTGTACCAATTGTACATCTAGCTACCGGCATTACAGTGTTAGTCAAATGATAACGTTAACATGATATACTGTAAAATTTACACAAGAACTTTTGTGAATTTGAAAAAACTTTTAAGACTCTTTGAATTTGATATTTGAAAATGGATTATTTTACTAAAACTATATAGTTGATAGACAAATTATATAATTTGTTTAGTAAATAAGAAAACTAAGCACAAAAAACTAGCAATTGTTCACTCATTGTATTTCACTATTGTTTTCGTAAATATTTTTTTAAATATCAACAAAGCAAATGTTTCACTAATGCTCATTCAAAGAGGAAAGTGCCAGGTATTTTTAAATCTTTATATTTGGTGAAATCATTGTTTTTTTCTTATTTGAAGAAATAAGTCAGTACTATGTCAGTTTTTAATATTCCCTGTACCAATTGTACATCTAGCTACCAGCATTACAGAACTTTTGTGAATTTAAAAAAAAACTTTTAAGACCTTTGACTTTGATATTTGAAAATAGAAAACATTTATTCCAAACCATTACAATCTATAACATATTGGAATTTTTTTACTAAAACTATATAGTTGATAGACAAATTATATAATTTGTTTAGTAAATAAGAAAACTAACCACAAAAATTAGCAATTGTTCACTCATTGTATTTCACTATTGTGTTCAACAAAGCAAATGTTTCACTAATGCTCATTCAAAGAGGAAAGTGCCAGGTATTTTTTTAAATCTTTATATTTGGTGAAATCATTTTTTTTTCTTATTTGAAGAAAAAAAGTCAGTATTGTATATTGAACGATTTTGTGAAATTCGTTGGAGTTCATTATGTAGCAGCGTCAATAATTGCTAACTTTTGAGTTTTAAACATTAATTTGTTCCACTACGAAAAGTAATCACAATCTTTTTTCTAAGTTCATATTTATTTATTCTTAATTAAAACAAGTATGTTATTTATTGCGTGAACCAATTCCTAATTATTACAAAATTCTAATGTGTTTTGGATATATTGGAAATTTATGTGTTTTGCATACTTTTCATAAAAAATCGAAAAATAACAATTATTATTTTCAGTGCAAAGAATGAACAAATACTGTTTATTTTACATTGTTAATTTTCCACAACGATTTTTCTATTATCAAAAAATATTTTAATCCCTATAATGTTTTGGACATTTTTAGCTTAAACTATATAGTTAATAGACAAATTATATAATTCAATGAGGAAATTCTTATTTTTCAAAAGAAATACATAAATTCTACTTGAATTTATAAAAATCATTGTGGAAAATTAACTATGTTTAAAACCCAAAAATTTACAAAATCTAGCAATTGTTGACTATGCTACATAATGAAATCTAACGAATTTCACAAAATCGTTCAATTTACAATATTTTTTTGGAAAATTAACAATTATATAATTGCATAGTTTATATACATATAGTTTTTGTAAACAACTATTTTTTATGAAAAGTATACAAAACACATAAATGTTCAATATTCCAAAACACATTAGAATTTTATAATAATTAGGAATTGGTTCACACAATAAACAATATAACAGACATAATTGTTTTAATTAAGAATAAATATGTCCAACACGTTAGGTTTATACTGAAAATAAATAAATTAAATTAAATATATAAAATGATTGGGATTACTTTTCGTAGTGGAAAATAATAATGTTTAAAACTCATTTTTTTTCGAATCGTTGTAGAATAGTTTTTTATATATATTATATTTTGTATAATATAATTATGCATTTGAAATCCAAAGAATTTCACAGATGCGTTCAACTTAAAATATTAATGCATTTTTTGAAATAGTAATAAAAAACAATGATTTAATCAAATATACATAAATATTGGCAAAACAAAATTGACAACACACATTCATTTATTTGTAGAAAAATGAATATTGACTTATTTTTGACATCTAGCTACCAGCATTACAGTTTTAGTCAAATTATACAATCGTTTGATAACGTTAACTTGGTATACTTTAATATTTCCACAAAACCTTTATTTTGTGATTTTAAACAACTTTTCAGACAGTTGACTTTATATTTGAAAATAGACAACACATATTAAATATTTCCGTTTGGAATTTTCATTAATATATCATAGACAATTTCTTTGTTGTTTTAGGAAATAAGCAAAATAACTGAAATAGTTATTATTCTCTACAGATTAACTAAATCCATGTATGATGTATTTCTTGAAATAATAAAAAAACTGCAATTATAAATATGATATATGAAATATTTCACAAACTCTAAAATATGTCGAAAAATTGTACGAACAATATTATATTCTATTATAATGATATGTTTCTTTTTTCTTGAGAATGTGAAAGTCTAAACGTACATATATAGATGAAAACATTAAAAGTTAATGGAATTAATAAAATTCTAAAATTTTATATTTACTATTGTTATTGTAAATAATCAATAAAGCATATGTTTCACAAACACATATTCAAAATGGCATGCGTCAAGTATTTTCTAAACCTTAATATTTTGTTATATCACTGTTTTTTATTAGAATCATATCAGTAGAATCGAATATATTATAAAACAATATCAATAAAGTCTAAACGTTAAATTTTTCGACATTGTGTATAATGTTTGTGAAATATTCGTATACATTATATTTTTGTATAATATAATTATACAATCATGTACATGTTGTAGTTTTTAAATATTTAAATCTTAATTTTTAATTCAAATAAATGAATTTGTTTGGCAATTTAAACATTTTGTGCTATTATTTGAATTTAAATTTTATTTTGGCAATATTTATGTACGTTTGATGAAATCATTGATTTTTATTATTTCATGAAATGCATTATTATTTTAAATTTAACGCTTTTGTTAAATTCGTTGGATTCAGTATGCAGCATAGGAAAAATTGTTAGTTTTTGTACATTGTTGGGTATTAAACATCGTTAATTTTCTAAATTCAAGTAGAATTTATGTTTTCTTAAGAAAATAATTTGTCTATCAACTATATAGTTATAAATGTTCAAAACATTATTGGTGTTATAATGCTTTTTTGATGTTAGAAAAATATTTGTGAACAATTAACAATGTAAAACAAACTAGTAATTGATATAATATAAAACAATTTGAAATAATAAAAAATAATGATTTTATCAAATATCGCCAAAACAAAATTCAAATTCAAATAATTGCACAAAATCATTAATTTAAAAAAGCAGATTCATTTATTTGAAGTAGAAATGAAGATCACAATGTAAAATTTTGAATATCAAAAAAACTGCAATTGTATAATATATTATACAAAAATTTGATATATAAAAATATTTTACAGATATGTCGAAAAATTGAACGAGAAATATATTCGATTATCATGATATGTATCTTTTTTCTTGATAATGTGTCAGTGAAAGTCTAAATGTAAACATTTAGTTGAGAACATCAAAAATTAATAAAATTCTAAATTTTCATATAGTTCTTATATTATAATATATAATATATAATTTTATGTGCTCACCTAAATGCTAACATTACGACTTTCACAAATACATTCTCATGAAAGAAGAATCATATCAATAGAATCGAATATCTTATAAAAAAAACAGCAAATTTTTAAATGTTTTCGGAAATATTTTTAAATATATCAACAAAGCAAATGTTTCACTAATGCGCATTCAAAAAGGCAAGTGGTAGAATCGAATATCTTATAAAAACAGCAAATTTTTAAATGTTTTCGGAAATATTTTTAAATATATCAACAAAGCAAATGTTTCATTAATGCGCATTCAAAAAGGCAAGTGGTATGTATTTTTAAATCTTTATATTTGGTGAAATCATTGTTTTTTTCTTATTTTAATAAATACGCCAGTATTGTATATTGCACGATTTTGTGAACATTTAAAACATTATTATTTTCCACTCATTTTTCCAAGTTCATATTCCAATTACAAAATAAATTTTTCTAAGTTCATATTTATTTATTCTTAATTAAAACATGTAAGTCTGTTATTTTGCATATTGCCTTAACCAATTACATAATTTGTCTTCAAATATATAGTTTAAGTAAACTAATTTCAAACTTATTCAAAATGACAAGGGTTTTTAATGAGCATTAGTAAAACATTTGCTTTGTTGATATATTTAAAAATATTTCCGAAAACATTTAAAAATTTGCTGTTTTTTATAAGATATTCGATTCTATTGATATGATTCTTCTTTCATGAGAATGTATTTGTAAAAGTCGTAATGTTAGCATTTAGGTGAGCAAATCAAATTATATATTATAATATAAGAACTATATGAAAATTTAGAATTTTATTAATTTTTGATGTTCTCAACTAAATGTTTACATTTAGACTTTCACTGACACATTATCAAGAAAAAAGAAACATATCATGATAATCGAATATATTTCTCGTTCAATTTTTCAACATATCTGTAAAATATTTTTATATATCAAATTTTTGTATAATATATTATACAATTGCATTTTTTTTGATATTCAAAATTTTACATTGTGATCTTCATTTCTACTTCAAATAAATGAATCTGCTTTATTGTTGATTTTGTGCAATTATTTGAAGAATCATATCAATAGAATCGAATATCTTATAAAAAAACAGCAATTTTTAAATGTTTTCGGAAATATTTTTAAATATATCAACAAAGCAAATGTTTCACTAATGCGCATTCAAAAAGGCAAGTGGTAGAATCGAATATCTTATAAAAACAGCAAATTTTTAAATGTTTTCGGAAATATTTTTAAATATATCAACAAAGCAAATGTTTCATTAATGCGCATTCAAAAAGGCAAGTGGTATGTATTTTTAAATCTTTATATTTGGTGAAATCATTGTTTTTTTCTTATTTTAATAAATACGCCAGTATTGTATATTGCACGATTTTGTGAACATTTAAAACATTATTATTTTCCACTCATTTTTCCAAGTTCATATTCCAATTACAAAATAATTTTTCTAAGTTCATATTTATTTATTCTTAATTAAAACATGTAAGTCTGTTATTTTGCATATTGCCTTAACCAATTACATAATTTGTCTTCAAATATATAGTTTTAGTAAACTAATTTCAAACTTATTCAAAATGACAAGGGTTTTTAATGAGCATTAGTAAAACATTTGCTTTGTTGATATATTTAAAAATATTTCCGAAAACATTTTAAAAATTTGCTGTTTTTTTATAAGATATTCGATTCTATTGATATGATTCTTCTTTCATGAGAATGTATTTGTAAAAGTCGTAATGTTAGCATTTAGGTGAGCAAATCAAATTATATATTATATATTATAATATAAGAACTATATGAAAATTTAGAATTTTATTAATTTTTGATGTTCTCAACTAAATGTTTACATTTAGACTTTCACTGACACATTATCAAGAAAAAAGAAACATATCATGATAATCGAATATATTTCTCGTTCAATTTTTCAACATATCTGTAAATATTTTTATATATCAAATTTTTGTATAATATATTATACAATTGCATTTTTTTTGATATTCAAAATTTTACATTGTGATCTTCATTTCTACTTCAAATAAATGAATCTGCTTTATTGTTGATTTTGTGCAAGTATTTGAATTTGAATTTTGTTTTGGGGATATTTGATAAAATCGTTATTTTTTATTATTATTTCAAATTGTTTTATATTATATCAATTACTAGTTTGTTTTACATTGTTAATTGTTCACAAATATTTTTCTAATATCAAAAAAGCATTATAACACCTATAATGTTTTGAACATTTATAATTATATAGTTGATAGACAAATTATTTTCTTAAGAAAACATAAATTCTACTTGAATTTAGAAAATTAACTATGTTAAATATCCAACAATGTACAAAAACTAGCAATTTTTCCTATGCTGCATAATGTTTATTTAAAATAATAATGCATTTCATGAAATAATAAAAATCAATGATTTCATCAAACGTACATAAATATTGCCAAAATAAAATTTAAATTCAAATAATAGCACAAAATGTTTAAATTGCCAAACTTATTCATTTATTTGAATTAAAAATTAAGATTTAAATATTTAAAAACTACAACATGTACATAAACTATGTGATTGTATAATTATATTATACAAAAATATAATGTATACGAATTTCTTTTGAAAAATAAGAATTTCCTCAATGAATTATATAATTTGTCTATTAACTATATAGTTTAAGCTAAAAATGTCCAAAACATTATAGGGATTAAAATATTTTTTGATAATAGAAAAATCGTTGTGGAAAATTAACAATGTAAAACAAACAGTATTTGTTCATTCTTTGCACTGAAAATAATAATTGTTATTTTTCGATTTTTTATGAATAGTATGCAAAACACATAAATTTCCAATATATCCAAAACACATTAGAATTTTATAATAATTAGGAATTGGTTCACACAATAAATAATATAACAGACATACTTGTTTTAATTAAGAATAAATAAATATGAACTTAGAAAAATGATTGTGATTACTTTTCGTAGTGGAACAAATTAATGTTTAAAACTCAAAAGTTAGCAATTATTGACTCTACTACATAATGAACTCCAACGAATTTCACAAAATCGTTCAATATACAATACTGACTTATTTCTTCAAATAAGAAAAAACAATGATTTCACCAAATATACAGATTTAAAAAATACCTGGCACTTTCCTCTTTGAATGAGCATTAGTGAAACATTTGCTTTGTTGAACACAATAGTGAAATACAATAAGTGAACAATTGCTAATTTTTGTGGTTAGTTTTCTTATCTACTAAACAAATTATATAATTTGTCTATCAACTATATAGTTTTAGTAAAAAAATCCAAAATGTTATAGATTGTAATGGTTTGGAATAAATGTTTTCTATTTTCAAATATCAAAGTCAAAGAGTCTTAAAAGTTTTTTTTTTTTAAATTCACAAAATTATACAATCTTTGTATAATATTAGCTTTTCTTTATATACTTTATGTGTCTATTAGTGGAACAAATTAATGTTTAAAACTCAAAAGTTAGCAACTATTGACTCTACTACATATTGAACTCCAACGAATTTCACAAATCGTTCAATATTCAAATAAGAAAAAACAATGATTTTACCAAATATAAAGAAAAATACCTCTTTGAATGAGCATTAGTGAAACATTTGCTTTGTTGATATTTAAAAAAATATTTACGAAAACAATAGTGAAATACAATGAGTGAACAATTGCTAGTTTTTGTGGTTAGTTTTCTTATTTACTAAACAAATTATATAATTTGTCTATCAACTATATAGTTTTAGTAAAAAAAAATCCAAAATGTTATAGATTGTAATGGTTTGGAATAAATGTTTTCTATTTTCAAATATCAAAGTCAAAGTGTCTTAAAAGTTTTTTTTAAATTCACAAAAGTTCTTGTGAAAATTTTACAGTATATCATGTTAACGTTATCATTTGACTAAAACTGTAATGCTGGTAGCTAGATGTACAATTGGTACAGGAAATATTAATAACTGACATAGTAGTTTTGTGTTAAAAAATGTATATGCATTATTTTAGAAAACATTGAAAATTTGGAAATATTTTATTGTTTTTATTTTGTTGACGTTTTCTGAAATTCTTTGAAATGTACATTACTGTTAATATTTTTAAATTTATCAGTGGAAGGAATTTACAAATGCTTACTCAAACAAGTAGAGAAATTTCGTTTAATATCGGAATCAAATGTTCAATTTTTCGAGTTTTTTGGGTATTTCCAAATTTTCAATGTTGTCTAAAATAATTCATATCAATCTCTATAACACTTTGGATTTTTTTACTAAAACAATATATTTTTACTAAAACAATATATTTTTACTAAAATTATATAATTTGTTTAGTAAATAAGAAAACTAACCACAAAAATTAGCCATTGTTCACTCTTAGTATTTCACTATTCCATTATTCCAAGAAATATTGTAAATTGAACGATTTTGTGAAATTCGTTGGATTTCATTATGCAGTATAGTCAACAATTGCTAGATTTTGTAAAGTTTTGGGTTTTAAAGATAGTTAATTTTCAACAATGAATTTTATAACTTCAAGTAGAATTTATGTTTTTCTTAAAAAAATAAGAATTTCATCAACGAATTATATAATTTGTCTATTAACTATATAGTTTAAGCTAAAAATGTCCAAAACATTATAGGGGATAAAATGTTTTTTGATATTGTAGAATGTTTGTGAAATATTTTTATATATCAGATTTTTGTATAATATAATTATACAATTGCAGTTTTTTGATATTCAAAATTTTATATTGTGATCTTCATTTCTACTTCAAATAAATGAATCTGCTTTTTTAATTTATTGATTTTGTGCAATTATTTGAATTTGAATTTTGTTTTGGAGATATTTATTTATATTTGATGAAATCATTATTTTTTATTATTTTAAAATGTTTTTTATATCAATTACTGGTTTGTTTTACATTGTTAATTGTTCACAACTATTTTTCTAACATCAAAAAAGCATTATAACACCTATAATGTTTTGAACATTTATAACTATATAGTTGATAGACAAATTATTTTCTTAAGAAAAACATAAATTCTACTTGAATTTAGAAAAATCATTGTTGAAAATGAACTATGTTTAGTTTAATACTCAAAAATGTACAAAAACTTGCAATATTCCCTATGATGTATAATGAATCCAACGAATTTATGTATATTTTAGTGAAAAATTCCAAAATATTATAGATTATGTAATATTTTTTGGAAATATTTAATATATGTTGTCTATTTTCAAATATAGTCTGAAAAGTTGTTTAAAATCACAAAATAAAGGATTTGTGAAAATTTTAAAGTATATCAACGATAGTATAATTTGACTAAAACTGTAATGCTGGTAGCTAGATGTACAATTGGTAATACCTGACATATTATTTTTTTTTACTGAAATATATATTAGAAAAATCGTTGTGGAAAATTAACAATGTAAAACAAACTAGTATTTGTTCATTCTTTGCACTGAAAATAATAATTGTTATTTTTCGATTTTTTTATGAAATGTCCATAAAATTATAGGGGTTAAAATGTTTTTTGATATTGTAGAATGTTTGTGAAATATTTTTATATATCAAATTTTTGTATAATATAATTACAATTGTAGTTTTTTGATTTTACATTGTGATCTTCATTTCTACTTCAAATAAATGAATGAGTGAACAATTGCTAAATTTTGTGGTTAGTTTTCTTATTTACTAAACAAATTATATAATTTGTCTATCAACTATATAGTTTTAGTAAAAAAACATTGAAAATTTGGAAATATTTTACTAAAACTTGAAAAACTTGAACATTTGGTTTAAATATAAATTCAACGAGCCTTTTAATTTCACAAAATAAAGTTTTTTTTTGTGAAAATGTTGATGTAAATAAAGAAAGGCTAATATAATAAAACGATTGTATAATTTGACTAAAACGGTAATATTTGTTTTTCTTAAGAAAAATAATATATGAATTATTTTGTTAGAATAATTATAGTGGAAGATTAACTATGTTAAAAATCCAAAAATGTACAAAAACTAGCAACTGTTTTTTATTGTTTTTATTTTGTTGACGTTTTCTGAAATTCTTTGAAATATACATTATTGTTAATATTTTTAAATTTATCAATGGAAGGAATTTACAAATGCTTACTCAAACAAGTAGAGAATTTTCGTTTAATATGGGAACCAAATGTTCATTTTATATAATTGTTTAGTAAATAAAAAAACTAACCACAAAAATTAGCAATTGTTCACTCTTAGTATTTCACTATTCCATTATTCCAAGAAATATTGTAAATTGAACGATTTTGTGAAATTCGTTGGTTTTCATTATGCAGTATAGTCAACAATTGCTTAAACAACTTTTCAGACAGTTGACTTTATATTTGAAAATAGACAACACCTATTAAATATTTCCATTTGGAATTTTTCATTAAGATATCATAGACAATTTCTTTAGTTTTTTTAGGAAATAAGCAAAATAACTGAAATAGTTATTATTCTCTACAGCATAACGAAATCCAATGAATTTTACAAAATCGTTGTTTTTACAATATTGATGCATTTCTTCTTCTTCTGAAATAATAAAAAACTGCAATTATAAATATGATATATAAAATATTTCACAAACTCTAAAATATGTCGAAAAATTGTACGAACAATATATTCTATTATAATGATATGTTTATTTTTTCTTGAGAATGTGAAAGTCTACATATATAGTACACATATAGATAAAAACATTAGAAGTTAATGGAATTAATAAAATTCTAAAATTTTATATTTTACTATTGTTATTGTAAATAATCAACAAAGCATATGTTTCACAAACACATATTTAAAATGACATGCGTCAAGTATTTTTTAAACCTTTATATTTTGTAATATCATTGTTTTTATTAGAATCATATCAGTAGAATCGAATATATTATAAAACAATATCAATAAAGTCTAAACGTTAAATTTTTCGACATATTGTATAATGTTTGTGAAATATTCGTATACATTATATTTTTGTATAATATAATTATACAATCACATAGTTTATGTACACGTTGTAGTTTTTTAAATATTTAAATCTTAATTTTTAATTCAAATAAATGAATCTGTTTGGCAATTTAAACATTTTGTGCTATTATTTGAATTTAAATTTTATTTTGGCAATATTACATATAAACATAGCTAATTTTCAACAATGATTTTTCTAAATTCATGTAGAATTTATGTTTTTCTTAAGAAAATAATTTGTTTATCAACTATATAGTTATAAATGTTCAAAACATTATAGGTGTTATAATGCTTTTTTGATGTTAGAAAAATAGTTGTGAACAATGTAAAACAAACCAGAAATTGATATATAAAACAATTTGAAATAATAAAAAATAATGATTTCATCAAATATATATAAATATCGCCAAAACACAATTCAAATTCAAATAATTGCACAAAATCATTTAATTAAAAAAGCAGATTCATTTATTTGAAGTAGAAATGAAGATCACAATGTAAAATTTTGAATATCAAAAAACTACAATTGTAATTATTTTATACAAAAATTTGATATATAAAAATATTTCACAAACATTCTACAATATCAAAAAACATTTTAACCCCTATAATGTTATGGACATTTTTAGCTTAAACTTTATAGTTAATAGACAAATTATATAATTTGTTGATGAAATTCTTATTTTTTTTAAGAAAAACATAAATTCTACTTGAAGTTATAAAAATCATTGTTGAAAATTAACTATCTTTAAAACCCAAAACTTTACAAAATCTAACAATTGTTGACTATACTGCATAATGAAATCCAACGAATTTCACAAAATCGTTCAATTTACAATATTTCTTGGAATAAAGGAATAGTGAAATATAGTGAACAATTGCTAATTTTTGTGGTTAGTTTTCTTATTTACTAAACAAATTATATAACATTGAAAATTTGGAAATACCCAAAAAAACTCGAAAAATTGGACATTTGGTTCCGATATTAAACGAAATGTCTCTACTTGTTTGAATAAGCATTTGTAAATTCCTTCCATTGATAAATTTAAAAATATTAACAATAATGTACATTGCAAAGAATTTCAGAAAACGTCAACAAAATAAAAACAATAAAAAAAACAGTTGCTAGTTTTTGTACATTTTTGGATTTTAAACATAGTTAATCTTCCACTATAATTATTCTAACAAAATAATTCATATATTATTTTTCTTAAGAAAAACAACAGCATTACAGTTTTAGTCAAATGATAACGTTAACATGATATACTGTAAAATTTTCACAAGAACTTTTGTGAATTTTTAAAAAAAAACTTTTAAGACTCTTTGACTTTGATATTTGAAAATAGAAAACATTTATTCAAAACCATTACAATCTATAAAATTTGGATTTTTTTACTAAAAATATATAGTTGATAGACAAATTATATAATATGTTTAGTAAATAAGAAAACTAACCACAAAAACTAGCAATTGTTCACTCATTGTAATTCACTATTGTTTTCGTAAATATTTTTTTTAAATATCAACAAAGCAAATGTTTCACTAATGCTCATTCAAAGAGGAAAGTGAAATCATTGTTTTTTCTTATTTGAAGAAATAAGTCAGTATTGTATATTGAACGATTTTGTGAAATTCGTTGCAGTTCATTATGTAGTAGAGTCAATAATTGCTAACTTTTGAGTTTTAAACATTAATTTCTTCCAATACGAAAAGTAATCACAATCATTTTTTCTAAGTTCATATTTATTTATTCTTAATTAAAACAAGTATGTCTGTTATATTATTTATTGCGTGAACCAATTCCTAATTATTATAAAATTTTATTGCGTTTTGGATATATTGGAAATTTATGTGTTTTGTATACTTTTCATAAAAAATCGAAAAATATCAATTATTATTTTCAGTGCACAGAATGAACAAATACTAGTTTGTTTTACATTGTTAATTTTCCACAACGATTTTTCTAATATCAAAAAAATATTTTAATTCCTATAATGTTTTGGACATTTTTAGCTTAAACTATATAGTCAATAGACAAATTATATAATTTATTGAGGAAATTCTTATTTTTCAAAAGAAATACATAAATTCGACTTGAAGTTATAAAAGTCATTGTGGAAAATTAACTATGTTAAAACCCAAAAATTAACAAAATCTAGCAATTGTTGACTATGCTACATAATGAAATCCAACGAATTTCACAAAATCGTTCAATTTACAATATTTTTTGGAAAATTAACAATTATATAATAGCATAGTTTATATACATATAGTTTTTGTAAACAACGATTTTTTTATGAAAAGTATACAAAAACACATAAATGTCCAATATTCCAAAACACATTAGAATTTTATAATAATTAGGAATTGGTTCACGCAATAAACAATATAACAGACATAATTGTTTTAATTAAGAATAAATAAATATGTCCAACAGGTTAGGTTTATACTGAAAATAAATAAATTAAATTAAATATGTAAAATGATTGGGATTACCTTTCGTAGTGGAAAATAATAATGTTTAAAACTCATTTTTCGAATCGTTGTAGAATGTGTGTAAATATTTTTTTATATATATTATATTTTGTATAATATAGTTATAAATTGCAGTTTTGTTGATATTAAAATTTTACATTGTGATCTTCATTTCTACTTCATTCAGCATTATAACCCCTATAACTTTTAACTTAAACTATATAGTTGATAGGCAAGTTATATAATTTGTTGTTGGGGAATAGTTAATTTTCTTAAGAAAAACATTAACCGCAAAAATGTACACAAAATAGGAATTTTTGACTCTACTGCATTTGAAATCCAACGAATTTCACAGATGCGTTCAACTTAAAATATTAAGCACTTTTTGAAATAATAAAAAACAATGATTTAATCAAATATAAATATTGCCAAAACAAAATTGACAACACACATTCATTTATTTGAAGAAAAATGAATATTGACTTATTTTAGACATCTAGCTACCAGCATTACAGTTTTAGTCAAATTATACAATCGTTTGATAACGTTAACTTGATATACTTTAAAATTTCCACAAAACCTTTATTTTGTGATTTTAAACAACTTTTCAGACAGTTGACTTTATATTTGAAAATAGACAACACCTATTAAATATTTCCATTTGGAATTTTTCATTAAGATATCATAGACAATTTCATTAGTTGTTTTAGGAAATAAGCAAAATAACTGAAATAGTTATTATTCTCTACAGCATAACGAAATCCAATGAATTTTACAAAATCGTTGTATTTACAATATTGATGTATTTCTTCTTCTTCTGAAATAATAAAAAACTGCAATTATAAATATGATATATGAAATATTTAACAAACTCTAAAATATGTCGAAAAATTGTACGAACAATATATTCTATTATAATGATATGTTTCTTTTTTCTTAAGAATGTGAAAGTCTAAACGTACATATATAGATGAAAACATTAAAAGTTAATGGAATTAATAAAATTCTAAAATTTTATATTTACTATTGTTATTGTAAATAATCAACAAAGCATATGTTTCACAAACACATATTCAAAATGGCATGCGTCAAGTATTTTTTAAACCTTTATATTTTGTAATATCATTGTTTTTTATTAGAATCATATCAGTAGAATCGAATATATTATAAAACAATATCAATAAAGTCTAAACGTTAAATTTTTCGACATATTGTATAATGTTTGTGAAATATTCGTATACATTATATATTTGTATAATATAATTATACAATCACATAGTTTATGTACATGTTGTAGTTTTTATATATTTAAATCTTAATTTTTAGTTCAAATAAATGAATCTGTTTGGCAATTTAAACATTTTGTGCTATTATTTGAATTTAAATTTTATTTTGGCAATATTTATGTATGTTTGATGAAATCATTGATTTTTATTATTTCAAGAAATGCATTATTATTTTAAATTTAACGCTTTTGTTAAATTCGTTGGATTCGTTATGCAGCATAGAATTTTTCCTAGTTTTTGTATATTTTAAACATAGTTAATTTTCTAAATTCAAGTAGAATTTATGTTTTTTAAGAAAATAATTTGTCTATCAACTATATAGTTATAAATGTTCAAAACATTATAGGCGTTATAATGCTTTTTGATGTTAGAAAAATATTTGCGAACAATTAACAATGTAAAACAAACTAGTAATTGATATAATAAAAAACAATTTGAAATAATAAAAAATAATGATTTTTTCAAATATCGCCAAAACAAAATTCAAATTCAAATAATTGCACAAAATCATTAATTTAAAAAAGCAGATTCATTTATTTGAAATAGAAATGAAGATCACAATGTAAAATTTTGAATATCAAAAAAACTGCAATTGTATTATACAAACATTTGGTATATAAAAATATTTTACAGATATGTTGAAAAATTGAACGAGAAATATATTCGATTATAATGATATGTTTCTTTTTTCTTGATAATGTGTCAGTGAAAGTCTAAACGTAAACATTTAGAGGAGAACATCAAAAATTAATGAAATTCTAAATTTTCATATAGTTCATATATTATAATATAATATATAATTTGATGCTAACATTACGACTTTAACAAACACATTATCATGAAAGAAGAATCATATCAATAGTATCGAATATCTTATAAAAACATTAAAAATATTAACAATAATGTACATATCAAAGAATTTCAGAAAACGTCAACAAAATAAAAACAATAAAAAAACAGTTGCTAGTTTTTGTACATTTTATTGGGTTTTAAACATAGTTAATCTTCCACTATAATTATTCTAACAAAATAATTCATATATTATTTTTCTTAAGAAGAACAAATACAAATTTACCGTTTTATAATATTAGCCGTTTTATAGTATTAGCCTTTCTTTATTTACATCAACATTTTCACAAAAAAAACTTTATATTGTGAAAATTGAACCAAATGTTCAATTTTTCAAGTTTTAGTAAAATATTTCCAAATTGTCAATGTTTTTTTAAAATAAATAATTCATATACATTTTTTAACTCAAAACTACTATATCAGGTATTAATATTTCCTGTACTAATTGTACATCTAGCTACCAGCATTACAGTTTTAGTAAAATGATAACGTAAACAAAAGTTCACAAAAACTTTTGTGAATTTAAAAAAAACTTTTAAGACTCTTTGACTTTGATATTTGAAAATGGATTTTTTTACTAAAACTATATAGTTGATAGACAAATTATATAATTTGTTTAGTAAATAAGAAAACTAACCACAAAAACTAGCAATTGTTCACTCATTGTATTTCACTATTGTTTTCGTAAATATTTTTTTACTATTGCTCATTCAAAGAGGAAAATGCCAGGTATTTTTTAAATCTTTATATTTGGTGAAATCATTGTTATTTTCTTATTTGAAGAAATAAGTCAGTACTATGGCAGTTATTAATATTTCCTGTACCAATTGTACACCTATCTACTAACATTACAGTTTTAGTCAAATGATAACGTTAAAATGATATACTGTAGTATATTGAACGATTTTGTGAAATTCGTTGGAGTTCATTATGTAGTAGATAATAATTGCTAACTTTTGAGTTTTAAACATTAATTTGTTCCACTACGAAAAGTAATCACAATCATTTTTCTAAGTTCATATTTATTTATTCTTAATTAAAACAAGTATGTCAGCAAATTTTTAAATGTTTTCGGAAATATTTTTAAATATATCAACAAAGCAAATGTTTCACTAATGCGCATTCAAAAAGGCAAGTGGTAGAATCGAATATCTTATAAAAACAGCAAATTTTTAAATGTTTTCGGAAATATTTTTAAATATATGAACAAAGCAAATGTTTCATTAATGCGCATTCAAAAGGCAAGTGGTAGGTATTTTTAAATCTCTATATTTGGTGAAATCATTGTTTTTTTTCTTATTTTAATAAATACGCCAGTATTGTATATTGCACGATTTTGTGAACATTTAAAACATTATTATTTTCCACTCATTTTTCCAATTTCATATTCCAATTACAAAATCATTTTTCTAAGTTCATATTTATTTATTCTTAATTAAAGCAAGTAAGTACGTTATTTTGCTTATTACCTGAACCAATTACATAATTTGTCTTCAAATATATAGTTTTAGTAAACTAATTTCAAACTTATTCAAAATGACAAGGGTTTTTTAATGAGCATTAGTAAAACATTTGCTTTGTTGATATATTTAAAAAATATTCCGAAAACATTTAAAAATTTGCTGTTTTTTTTATAAGATATTCGATTCTATTGATATGATTCTTCTTTCATGAGAATGTATTTGTAAAAGTCGTAATGTTAGCATTTAGGTGAGCAAACTTTCACATTCTCAAGAAAAAATAAACATATCATTATAATAGAATATATTGTTCGTACAATTTTTCGACATATTTTAGAGTTTGTGAAATATTTTATATATCATATTTTTATTATTTCAGAAGAAGAAGAAGAAATACATCAATATTGTAAATACAACGATTTTGTAAAATTCATTGGATTTCGTTATGCTGTAGAGAATAATAACTATTTCAGTTATTTTGCTTATTTCCTAAAACAACTAAAGAAATTGTCTATGATATCTTAATGAAAAATTCCAAATGGAAATATTTATTAGGTGTTGTCTATTTTCAAATATAAAGTCAACTGTCTGAAAAGTTGTTTAAAATCACAAAATAAAGGTTTTGTGGAAATTTTAAAGTATATCAAGTTAACGTTATCAAACGATTGTATAATTTGACTAAAACTGTAATGCTGGTAGCTAGATGTCTAAAATAAGTCAATATTCATTTTTCTTCAAATAAATGAATGTGTGTTGTCAATTTTGTTTTGGCAATATTTATATTTGATTAAATCATTGTTTTTTATTTTGTGTACATTTTTGCGGTTAATGTTTTTCTTAAGAAAATTAACTATTCCCCAACAACAAATTATATAACTTGCCTATCAACTATATAGTTTAAGTTAAAAGTTATAGGGGTTATAATGCTGAATGAAGTAGAAATGAAGATCACAATGTAAAATTTTAATATCAACAAAACTGCAATTTCTAATTATATTATACAAAATATAATATATATAAAACAATATTTACACACATTCTACAACGATTCGAAAAATGAGTTTTAGACATTATTATTTTCCACTACGAAAGGTAATCCCAATAATAGATTTTATGTATTTCTTTTGAAAAATAAGAATTTCCTCAATAAATTATATAATTTGTCTATTGACTATATAGTTTAAGCTAGAAATGTCCAAAACATTATAGCGATTAAAATATTTTTTTGATATTAGAAAAATCGTTGTGGAAAATTAACAATGTAAAACAAACTAGTATTTGTTCATTCTTTGCACTGAAAATAATAATTGTTATTTTTCGATTTTTTATGAAAAGTATACAAAACACATAAATTTCCAATATATCCAAAACACATTAAAATTTTATAATAATTAGGAATTGGTTCACGCAATAATAATATAACAGACATAATTGTTTTAATTAAGAATAATAAATATGAACTTAGAAAAAATGATTGTGATTACTTTTCGTAGTGGAACAAATTAATGTTTAAAACTTAAAAGTTAGCAATTATTGACTATACTACATAATGAACTCCAATGAGTGAACAATTGCTAGTTTTTGTGGTTAGTTTTCTTATTTACTAAACAAATTATATAATTTGTCTATCAACTATATAGTTTTAGTAAAAAAACATTGAAAATTTGGAAATATTTTACTAAAACTTGAAAAACTTGAACATTTGGTTCAAATATAAATTCAACGAGCCTTTTAATTTCACAAAATAAAGTTTTTTTGTGAAAATGTTGATGTAAATAAAGAAAGGCTAATATAATAAAACGATTGTATAATTTGACTAAAACGGTAATGAATTATGAATTATTTTGTTAGAATAATTATAGTGGAAGATTAACTATGTTAAAAATCCAAAAATGTACAAAAACTAGCAACTGTTTTTTATTGTTTTTATTTTGTTGACGTTTTCTGAAATTCTTTGAAATATACATTATTGTTAATATTTTTAAATTTATCAATGGAAGGAATTTACAAATGCTTACTCAAACAAGTAGAGAATTTTCGTTTAATATGGGAACCAAATGTTCATTTTATATAATTGTTTAGTAAATAAAAAAACTAACCACAAAAATTAGCAATTGTTCACTCTTAGTATTTCACTATTCCATTATTCCAAGAAATATTGTAAATTGAACGATTTTGTGAAATTCGTTGGTTTTCATTATGCAGTATAGTCAACAATTGCTAGATTTTGTAAAGTTTTGGGTTTTAAAGATATTTAATTTTCAACATATATTTTTATAACTTCAAGTAGAATTTATGTTTTTCTTAAAAAAAATTTATAATTGCAGTTTTTTATTATTTCAGAAGAAGAAATGCATCAATATTGTAAATACAACGATTTTGTAAAATTCATTGGATTTCGTTATGCTGTAGAAAATAATAACTATTTCAGTTATTTTGCTTATTTCCTAAAACAACTAAAGAAATTGTCTATGATATCTTAATGAAAAATTCCAAATGGAAATATTTAATAGGTGTTGTCTAAATAAATGAATCTGCTTTTTTAATTTATTGATTTTGTGCAATTATTTGAATTTGAATTTTGTTTTGGAGATATTTATTTATATTTGATGAAATCATTATTTTTTATTATATTAAAATGTTTTTTATATCAATTACTGGTTTGTTAATTGTTCACAACTATTTTTCTAACATCAAAAAAGCATTATAACACCTATAATGTTTTGAACATTTATAACTATATAGTTGATAGACAAATTATTTTCTTAAGAAAAACATAAATTCTACTTGAATTTAGAAAAATCATTGTTGAAAATGAACTATGTTTAGTTTAATACTCAAAAATGTACAAAAACTTGCAATATTCCCTATGCTGTATAATGAATCCAAAAAATCAAAAATTTGCTGTTTTTATAAGATATTTGATTCTACTACTTGCGTTTTTGAATGCGCATTAGTGAAACATTTGCTTTGTTGATATATTTAAAAATATTTCCGAAAACATTTAAAAATTTGCTGTTTTTTATAAGATATTCGATTCTATTGAAATGCTTCTACTTTCATGAGAATGTGTTTGTTGTGAAAGTCGTAATGTTAGCATTTAGGTGAGCACATCAAATTATATATTATATATTATAATATATGAACTATATGAAAATTTATAATTTCATTAATTTTTGATGTTCTCATCTAAATGTTTACGTTTAGACTTTCACTGACACATTATCAATAAAAAAGAAACATATCATTATAATCGAATATATTTCTCGTTCAATTTTTCGACATATTGTAGAATGTTTGTGAAATATTTTTATATATCAAATTTATGTATAATATAATTATACAATTGCAGTTTTTTGATATTCAAAATTGTACATTGTGATCTTCATTTCTACTTCAAATAAATGAATCTGCTTTTTTAATTTAATAATTTTGTGCAATTATTTGAATTTGAATTTTGTTTTGGCGATATTTATTTATATTTGATGAAATCATTATTTTTTATTATTTCATATTGTTTTTTTATCAATTACTAGTTTGTTTTACATTGTTAATTGTATATTCTATTATAATGATATGTTTCTTTTTTCTTGAGAATGTGAAAGTTAATGGAATTAATAAAATTCTAAAATTTTATATTTTACTATTGTTATTGTAAATAATCAACAAAGCATATGTTTCACAAACACATATTCAAAATGACATGCGTCAAGTATTTTTTAAACCTTTATATTTTGTTATATCACTGTTTTTTATTAGAACCATATCAGTAGAATCGAATATATTATAAAACAATATCAATAAAGTCTAAACGTTAAATTTTTCGACATATTGTATAATGTTTGTGAAAATTATACAATCACATAGTTTATGTACATATTGTAGTTTTTTAAATATTTAAATCTTAATTTTTAATTCAAATAAATGAATTGTCGGTCAATTTAAACATTTTGTGTTATTATTCGAATTTAGATTTTGTTATGGCAATATTTATGTATGTTTGATGAAATCATTGTTTTTTATTATTTCAAGAAATGCATTATTTTAAATTGAACGCTTTTGTAAAATTCGTTGGATTCATTATGCAGGAAAAATTGCTAGTTTTTGTACAATTTTGGGTATTAAACATCGTTAATTTTCTAAATTCAAGTAGAATTTATGTTTTTCTTAAGAAAATAATTTGTCTATCAACTATATAGTTATAAATGTTCAAAACATTATAGGTGTTAAATGCTTTATTGATGTTAGAAAAATATTTG
>NC_060951.1:15842456-15856741 GCF_022045245.1 Lucilia cuprina
TCGGCGGCGGCTAAGCTCCGACTCGAAGCCGGTCGACTTCGACCTCTGATTCATTGCTGGTAAACATTGACGAGATGTAGATTTTGTTTTTGTTTATCGTAAAAAAAATTGTTTTAAAAGGCACTTGGAAAAAATTTGTGTTAGTTTTAAATTTCAAACTTACATTATTCGCATAAAAATTATTGTACAATAACTCACAATCTACTCTCATATAATTGAAAACGTTTTAATACTTTTTTCTATTCATCAAGAAATATATTGCAAAACAAAAGGACAGGAAAAAAATGTTCTTTAATAATTTACTCAAAACTGATTTTTGAGTTTGGGGCCGAATTTTGGCATTCTAACAAAAGTTGTTGTATTGGACATTGTAGCTAGTCCAATTTCCTACATTTCGGTGTGTAATATGTTTTGTTCTAAAGTTGTTCATACAACAAAGTTTTTAAAAAATATGTTTTAATATTTCGCTCAAAATTGTTTTTTGAATGTGGGGCCGAATTTTGATCTCTGACAAAGGTTGTTGTATTGGACTTTGTAGCTAGTCCAATTCCCTACATTTCGGTGTGAAATATGTTTTGTACTAAAGTTGTTCATAAAACAAAGTTTTTTTTTAATATTTTACTCAAAATTGTTTTTTGAACGTGGGACCCAATTTTGATCTCTTACAAATGTTGTTGTATTGGACGTTGTACCTAGTCTAAATGCATACATTTTGGTGTATAATATGTTTTGCTCTTAAGTTTTTCATAAAACAAAGTTTATAAAAAAGTTTTCTTCAATATTTCACTCAAAATTGATTTTGGTGTGTAATATGTTTTGCCATAAAGTTGTTCATAAAACAAAGTTTTTAAAAAAGTGTGTTTTAATATATCACTCAAAATTGTTTTTTGAATTTGGAGTCGAATTTTTAAAGTTTTTAAAAAAGTATTTTTCAATATTTCACTCAATTTTTTTCATATTGGGGTCGAATTTTGGCCTTCTTACAAAGGTGTTGTATTGGACGATGTAGCTAGTCTAATTCCATACATTTTGGTGTATAAAATGTTTTGCTCTTAAGTTTTTCATAAAACAAAGTTTTTAAAAAGTGTTTTTCAATATTTCACTCAAAATTGTTTTTTCATATTGGGGTCGAATTTTGGCCTTCTGATAAAGGTGTTGTATTGGACGTTGTAGCTAGTCTAATTCCCTACATTTTAATGTATAATATGTTTTGCTCTAAAGTTTTTTCGTAAAACAAAGTTTTTTAAAAAAGTGTTCTTTAATATTTCAATCAAAATTGATTTTTGAGTTTGGGGCCGAATTTTGGACTTCTGAGAAAGGTTGTTGTATTTTACGTTGTAGCTAGTCTATTTCCCTACATTTCGGTGTGTAATATGTTTTGTTCTAAAGTTGTTTATAAAACAAAATTTTTAAAAAAGTGTTTTTTTTAATATTTCACTCAAAATGGTTTTTTGAATGTGGGACCGAATTTTGATCTCTGACAAAGGTTGTTGTATTTTACGTTGTAGCTAGTCTAATTCCCAACATTTTGGTGTATAATATGTTTTGCTGTAAAGTTTTCCATAAAACAAAGTTTTTTAAAAAAAGTGTGTTTTAATATTTCACTCAAAATGGTTTTTGAATTTGGAGCCGAATTTTGGACATCTGGCACAGGTTGTTGTATCTTACGTCATAGGTAGTCCCATTCAATACATTTTGGTGTATAATATGTTTTGCTTTAAGGTTTTTCGTAGAACAAAATTTTTAAAAAAGAGCTCTTTAATATTTCACTCAAAATTGATTTTTGAGTTTGGGGCCGAATTCTGGCATTCTAACAAAAGTTGTTGTATTGGACGTTGTAGCTAGTCTAATTCCCTACATTTTAAAGTATAATATGTTTTACTCTAAAGTTTTTCGTAGAACAAAGTTTTTAATAAAGTGTTCTTTAATATTTCACTCAAAATTGATTTTTGAGTTTGGGGCAGAATTTTGGCATTCTAACAAAACTTGTTGTATCGGACTATATAGCTAGTCCAATTTCCTACATTTCGGTGTGTAATATGTTTTGTTCTAAAGTTGTTCATAAAACAAAGTTTTTAAAAAAGTGTTTTTTTTAATATTTCACTCAAAATTGTTTTTTGAATGTGGCACCGAATTTTGATCTCTGACAAAGGTTGTTGTATTGGACGTTGTAGCTAGTCTAATTGCATACATTTGGTGTTTTTCATAAAACAAAGTTTTTAAAAAAGTGTTTTTCAATATTTCACTCAAATTTTTTTTTCATATTGGGGTCGAATTTTTGCCTTCTGACAAAGGTGTTGTGTTGGATGTTGTAACTAGTCTAATTCCATACATTTTGGTGTACAATATGTTTTGCTCTAAAGTTTTTCATAAAACAAAGTTTTTAAAAAAGTTTTCTTTAATATTTCCCTCAAAATTGATTTTGGTGTGTAATATGTTTTGCTCTAAAGTTGTTCATAAAGCAAAGTTTTTAAAAAATATGTTTTAATATATCACTCAAAATTGTTTTTTGAATTTGGAGTCGAATTTTGGACTTCTAGCAAAGGTTGTTGAAATGAACAATGTAGCTAGTCCAATTACCTACATTTTGGTGTATAATATGTTTAGCTCTAAAGTTTTTCGTAGAACAAAGTTTTTAAAAAGGTGTTCTTTAATATTTCACTCAAAATTGATTTTTGAGTTTGGGGCCGAATTTCGGACTTATCACAAAGGTTGTTGTATTGGGCGTTGTAGCTAGGCTAATTTTCTACATTTTGGTGTATAATATGTTTTGCTCTAAATTGATTTTTGAATTTGGGGCCGAATTTTGACCTCTGACAAAGGTTGTTGTATTAGACGTTATAGCTAGTCCAATTCCCTACATTTTGGTGTATAATATGTTTTGCTCTAAAGTTTTTCGTAGAACAAAGTTTTTTAAAAAGTGTTCTTTAATATTTCACTCAAAATTGATTTTTGAGTTTGGGGCCGAATTTTGGCATTCTAACAAAAGTTGTTGTATTATGCGTTGTAGCTAGTCCAATTCCCTACATTTTAATGTATAATATGTTTTGCTCTAAAGTTTTTCGAGAACAAAGTTTTTAAAAAAGTGTTCTTTAATATTTCACTCAAAATTGATTTTTGGGGCCGAATTTTGGCATTATAAAAAAAGTTGTTGTATTGTATTCACTCAAAATTGATTTTTGGGTTTGGGGCCGAATTTTGGACTTCTGACAAAGGTTGTTGTATTATACGTTGTAGCTAGTCTAATTCCTTACATTTTGCTGTATAAAGTTTTCCATAAAACAAAGTTTTAAAAAAAGTGTGTTTTAATATTTCACTCAAAATTTTTTGTTAAATGTTGGGCCGAATTTGGACCTCTGACATAGGTTGTTATATTGGATGTTGTAGCTAGTCCAATTGCCTACATTTTGGTGTATAATATGTTTTGCTCTAAAGTTTTTCGTAGAACAAAGTTTTAAAAAAAGTGTTCATTAATATTTCACTCAAAATTGATTTTTGGGTTTGGAGCCGAATTTTGGCATTAAAAAAAGTTGTTGTATTGGCCGTTGTGTGTTCTAAAATTGTTCATAAAACAAAGTTTTTAAAAAAGGGTTTTTTTAATATTTCACTCAAAATTGTTTTTTGAATTTGGAGCCGAATTATGGACTTCTGGCACAGATTGTTGTATCTTACGTTGTAGGTAGTCCCATTCACTACATTTTGGTGTATAATATGTTTTGCTTTAAAGTTTTTCTTAGAACAAAGTTTTTAAAAAAGTGTTCTTTAATAATTCACTCAAAATTGATTTTTGATTTTGGGGCCGAATTTTGGACTTCTGACAAAGGTGTTGTATTGGACGTTGTAGCTAGTCCAATTTCTTACATTTCGGTGTGTAATATGTTTTGTTCTAAAGTTGTTCATAAAACAAAGTTTTTAAAAAAGTTTTTTTTTAATATTTCACGCAAAACTGTTTTTTGAATGTGGGGCCGAATTTTGATCTCTGACAAAGGTTGTTGTATTGGACGTTGTAACTAGTCTAATTGCATACATTTTGGTGTATAATATGTTTTGCTCTAAAGCTTTAAAAAAAATTTTCTTTAATATTTCACTCAAAATTGATTTTGGTGTGTAATATGTTTTGCTCTAAAGTTGTTCATAAAACAAAGTTTTTAAAAAAATGTGTTTTAATATATCACTCAAAATTGTTTTCCGAATTTGGAGCCGAATTTTGAACTTCTGGCAAAGACTGTTGTATTTAACGTTGTAGGTAGTCCCATTCCCTACATTTTAGTGTATAATATATTTTGCTCTAAAGTTTTTCGTAGAACAAAGTTTTTATAAAAGTGTTTTTCAATATTTCACTCAAAATTGATTTTTGCGTTTGGGCCGAATTTTGGCATTCTAACAAAAGTTGTTGTATTGGACGTTGTAGCTAGTACAATTTCCTACATTTCGGTGTGTAACATGTTTTGTTCTAAAGTTGTTCATAAAACAAAGTATTTAAAAAAGGGGTTTTTAATATTTCACTCAAAATTATTCTTTGAATGTGGGACCGAATTTTGATCTCTGGCAAAGGCTGTTGTATTTGACGTTGTAGCTAGTCTAATTGCATACATTTTGGTGTATAATGTGTTTTAATATATCACTCAAAATTGTTTTCCGAATTTGGAGCCGAATTTTGGACTTCTGACAAAGGCTGTCGAATTCCCTACATTTTTGCGTAGAATATGTTTGGTTGTAAAGTCTTTCAACCAATTCACTACATTTCGGTGTATAATATGTTTTGCTGTAAAGTTTTTCATATAACAAAGTATTTAAAATGTGTGTTTTAATATTTCACTCTAAATTGTTTTTTAAATTTGGGGCCGAATTTTGAACCTCTGACAAAGGTTGTTGTATTGGACGTTGTAGCTAGTCCAATTCCCTACATTTTGGTGTAGAATACGTTTTTCTGTAAAGTTTTTCATAAAACAAAGTTTTTAAAAAAGCGGTTTCCAATATTTCTCTCAAAATTGTTTTTTGAATTTGGCCAAATGTTGGACTTCTGACAAAGGTTGTTGTATTGGACGTTGTAGCTAGTCCAGTTTGGTGTATAATATGTTTTGCTGTTAAGTTTTTCATAAAACAAAGTTTTTAAAAAGTGTTTTCAATATTTCACTCAAAATGGTTTTTTTCAGTTTGAGGTCGAATTTTGGACTTCAGGCAAAGGTTGTTGTCTTTTACTTTGTAGCTAGTCCAATTCCCTACATTTTGATGTGTAATATGTTTTGCTTTAACATTTCATTAAAAATTGATTTTTGAGTTTGTGTCCGAATTTTGGACTTCTGACAAAGGTTATTGTATTGGACATTGAAGCTAGTCGAATTCCCTACATTTTGGTGTAGAATATGTTTTGGTTGTAAAGATTTTCATAAAACAAAGTTTTTAAAAATTGTGTTTTAATATTTCACTCAAAATTGTTTTTGAATTTTGAACAGAATTTTGGACTTCTGACAAAGGTTGTTGTATTGGACGTTGTAGCTAGTCCAATTCCCTACATTTTGGTGTATAATATGTTTTGCTCTAAAATTTTTCACAAAACAAAGTTTTAAAAAAAGTGGTTTTCAATATTTTACACAATAAGGTTTTTTGAGTTTAGGACCGAATTTTGGACTTCTGACAAAGGTTGTTGTATTGGACGTTATAGCTGGTCCAATTCCCTACATATTGGTGTAGAATATGTTTTGCTGTAAAGTTTTTCATCAAAAAGTTTTTAAAAAAGTGTGTTTTAATGTTTCACTCAATATTGTTTTTTGAATTTGGAGCCGAATTTTGGACTGCTGACAAAGGGTGTTGCATTGGACGTTATAGCTAGTCCAATTCCCTACATTTAGGTGTACAACATGTTTTGTTCTAAACTTTTTTATATAACAAAGTTTTAAAAAATTGTGTTTTAATATTTCACTCAAAATGGTTTTTTAGCTTGGGGCCGAATTTTGGACTTCTGACAAAGGTTGTTGTATTGGACGTTATACATCCAATACATGTTGTACACCTACATTTTGGTGTACAACATGTTTTGCTCTAAAAATTTTCATAAAACAAAGTTTTTAAAGAAGTGACATTTCACTCAAAATTGATTTTTGAGTTTGGATCCGAATTTTGGACTTCTGACAAAAGGTTTTTGTATTGGATGTTGTAGCTAGTCCAATTCCCTACATTTTGGTGTGTAATATGTTTTGCTCTAAAGTTGTTCATAAAACAAAGTTTTTAAAAAATATTCTTTAACATTTCATTAAAAATTGATTTTTGAGTTTGTGTCCGAATTTTGGATATCTGACAAAGGTTGTTGTATTGGACGTTGTAGCTAGTCCAATTCCCTACATTTTGGTGTAGAATATGTTTTTCTGTAAAGTTTTTCATAAAACAAAGTTTTTAAAAAATATTCTTTAACATTTCATTAAAAATTGATTTTTGAGTTTGTGTCCGAATTTTGGACTTCTGACAAAGGTTATTGTATTGGACATTGAAGCTAGTCGAATTCCCTACATTTTGGTGTAGAATATGTTTTGGTTGTAAAGATTTTCATAAAACAAAGTTTTTAAAAATGTGTGTTTTAATATTTCACTCTAAATTGTTTTTGAATTTGGAACAGAATTTTGGACTTCTGACAAAGGTTGTTGTATTGGACGTTGTAGCTAGTCCAATTCCCTACATTTTGGTGTGTAATATGTTTTGCTCTAAAGTTGTTCATAAAACAAAGTTTTTAAAAAATATTCCTTAACATTTCATTAAAAATTGATTTTTGAGTTTGTGTCCGAATTTTGGACTTCTAACAAAGGTTATTGTATAGGACATTGTAGCTGGTCGAATTCCATATATTTTTGCGTAGAATATGTTTTGTTTTAAAGTCTTTCATAAAACAAAGTTTTAAAAAAAGTGTGTTTTAATATTTCACTCAAAAGTGTTTTTGAATTTGGAACAGAATTTTGGACTTCTGAGAAAGGTTGTCATATTGGACGTTGTAGCTAGTCCAATTTCCTACATTTTGGTGTGTAATATGTTTTGCTCTAAAGTTGTTCATAAAACAAAGTTTTTAAAAAATATTCCTTAACATTTCATTAAAAATTGATTTTTGAGTTTGTGTCCGAATTTTGGACTTCTGACAAAGGTTATTGTATAGGACATTGTAGCTGGTCGAATTTCATACATTTTTGCGTAAAGTCTTTCATAAAACAAAGTTTTTAAAAAAGTGTGCTTTAATATTTCACTCAAAAGTGTTTTTGAATTTGGAACAGAATTTTGGACTTCGTATTGGACGTTGTAGCCAGTCCAATTCCCTACATTTTGGTGTACAATATGTTTTGCTCTAAAATGTTTCATAAAACAAAGTTTTTAAAAAAGTGGTTTTCAATATTTTACACAATAAGGTTTTTGAGTTTGAGACCAAATTTTGGACTTCTGACAAAGGTTGTTGTATTGGACGTTATAGCTAGTCCAATTCCCTACATATTGGTGTAGAATATGTTTTGCTGTAAAGTTTTTCATAAAAAGTTTTTAAAAAAGTGTGTTTTAATATCTCACTCAATATTGTTTTTTGAATTCGGAGCCGAATTTTGGACTGCTGACAAAGGTTGTTGTATTGGACGATGTAGCTAGTCTAATTCCATACATTTTGGTATATAATATGTTTTGCTATAAAGTTTTTCATAAAACAAAGTTTTTTAAAAACTATGTTTTAATATTTCATTCAACATTTTTTTTTTTTTTTTTTTGGATTTGGAGCCCAAATATGGACTTCTGGCAAAGGGTGTTGCATTGGACGTTATTGCTAGTCCAATTCCCTACATTTTGGTGTACAACAGGTTTTGCTCTAACCTTTTTTATATAACAAAGTTTTTAAAAAAGTGTGTTTTAATATTTCACTCAAAAAGGTTTTTTAGCTTGGGGCCGAATTTTGGACTTTTGACAAAGGTTGTTGTATTGGACGTTATACATCCAATACAACATGTTGTACACCTACATTTTGGTGTACAACATGTTTTGCTCTAAAATTTTTCATAAAACAATGTTTTTAAAAAAGTGTTCATTAACATTTCACTCAAAATTGATTTTTGAGTTTGGAGCCGAATTTTGGACTTTTGACAAAGGTTGTTGTATTGGACGTTGTAGCTAGTCCAATTCCCTACATTTTGGTGTGTAATATGTTTTGCTCTAAAGTTGTTCATAAAACAAAGTTTTTAAAAAATATTCTTTAACATTTCATTAAAAATTGATTTTTGAGTTTGTGTCCGAATTTTGGACTTCTGACAAAGTTTGCTGTGTTGGACATTGTAGCTAGTCGAATTCCCTACATTTTTGCGTAGAATATGTTTTGTTGTAAAGTCTTTCATAAAACAAAGTTTTTAAAAAAGTGTGTTTTAATATTTCACTCAAAATGTTTTTTGAATTTTGGGCCGAATTTTGGCATTCTGACAAAGGTTGTTGTATTGGACGTTGTAGCTAGTCCAATTCCCTACATTTTGGTGTATAATATGTTTTGCTCTAAAATTTTTCATAAAACAAAGTTTTTAAAAAAGTGATTTTCAATATTTTACCCAATAAGGTTTTTTTGTGTTTGGGACCAAATTTTGGACTTCTGACAAAGGTTGTAGTATTGGAAGTTGTAGCTAGTCCAATTCTCTACATAGTGGTGTAGAATATGTTTTGCTGTAAAGTTTTTCATAAAAAAAGTTTTTATGAACATAAGTCTGGTAACTCCATGCCTGAATAGTCGCAAATTGTTTATGGCTGATCATTTTTTTTTAAAATATATATATATTTACTAAATTTAAAAGTGTTTTTCTATAAAAATATTCAATTTGGATTAACTTTGTATGAATTTTTATTTGGCGCATGAAAATCCCTAATAATTGTTGTTTACTGACAATTATAAAAATGTGCTTCTATTGAGAGTGTATATAACCACAAAATTAAGCCGCCATATTTGTGTTTCTTTTTTTTTTGGTATCAAATTCATTTGTTTTATAAACGTTCTACAATATACAATAAAATATACTATAATTTGAGACTCTTCCTGCATTCCTGTGTATAACTACCGTTGCTGTTATTTGAACCCCGGCAGCTATAGATTCTTGTGTATTTTTTTATACAGTCTCTGGTGCTATATGCAGAGATTTTCTTTTTTGAAACTGAATTTTGCTGTTTTGTTGTGCTGCTGCTGTTTCCCTGCTGTTGCTGAATATTTCTAGGGTTGTTGGCTGTTCTATTGGTTTTTGCGTTGCTGTGGTCATCTTCTTGCATATTGTTAACACATTTCTTCAATATGCCCCAAGTTAATAAAACCTATAAATGTGGAATATGCCAGGAGACTATTGCTAAAAATCAGTCGAGTATCAAATGTAATCAATGTGCTCTTTGGATTCATACTAAGTGTACTGGCTTGCAAGAAAATGCTCTTTCTTTGTTAAAGGACAACATATCACTTTCGTTCGCTTGCTATTGATAATCTTTGTGCTGAAGTGAGTGCCATGAATTCAAAACTTGGCCTGTTCATGGATAAAGTAGATGGTGAACAGAATTCAATTCAACAATCATTGATGGATACTATTGCCAACTTTAGGAGTGAGATGGCATCATGCTTTAAAGACATAAAATCGGAAATTATAAACTGCAACAAACTTATACAACATATTGATAGATCAACTACAGAGAAGATTGCTGCTTTGGAAGATGAGAATAACATGTTACATAAAAGATTAAATCGTGGTGACATTGTTGTTGTTGGTTTACCAGCTGGCATAATTGACTTTGTTGACCCCATTATTAAGATAGGGTTAATATATAATGTTCCTGTATTGCCTGTTGATATTAACCACGCTTTTTATTTTAAAAACCAAAAGGCTATTTTGTTTAAGTTTAATAACGTCTTTGTTCGTGATCGCATTATGGTCGAATACTTCAAAACCAGAGCTCTAAAATTATGTGACGTTATTGGTGGTGATATTGATTCACGCATTTATTTGAATGATCACCACTCCCCTGCTGCTGGTAGATTGAATATTGTTTGCAAGAAACTTATAAGAAAGAAAGTCATTAGTAAATTTAGAATATTAAATGGTGATAGACTACAAGTAAGGTTAACAATGTCTGATGGAAAAAATAGCATTTGTGACTCTGCCGAATGTATTGCTCTTCTTAACAATGGAACATAGGTATTTGCTGTTTATTATTTTTTTTTTTTTGGTATGTATATTTTTTTAGTATTGTTATTAGTTTTTTAAAATAAGTCATTGATTGGCAATTAGAAAAAATGCATTCTTTTTTATGCGAGATCCGTATTTGTGGTAATTTTTGATTTCCACTTGAATAATCTTTTTCTTAGTATTGAATCTTTTTCATTTAAATTAGATTAATAATTTATGAATTTTTCCTAATTGCTTTTACTTTTTTATGATTTTTATAAGCTCTGTTTAATTTTTTGATTTCCTTTTTAATTTTTTATGATTTCCTTTTTATAATTTTGTAATACATTTTTTTATGATTTTCATTTTTAAAATTTTGTATTATATTTTTATAATTTTGTACTATTTTTTATGATTTTATTTTTTATAAATTTATATAATTTTTTATGATTTTCTTTTATAATTTTGTATTATTTTTTATGATTTTCTTTTTTATAATTTTTATTATTTTTCTTCTTCTTTTGTATAATTTTCTTTTTTATAATTTTGAATTACTTTTAGGTTTTTTTTCTTGATAATTTTTGCTGTTTTTGGTTTTTAATTAAATTTGTTTTTGTTAATGAATTTAGTTATTTAATCACTTTTTGTAATACCTTGATAGTTGCTAATATTTTTATATATATTTTTTTTTAAAAAATTAGCTGTATATTAGTTGAGTATGAATTTTTGTACAGTATTTTTTTTTTTTGATAATATGCATTTATATATTATTTATTAATTGTAATTATTCTTGGTTCCCCGTCATTCTTTTCATTAATGCCTCTTAGTACTAATATTGGTCCAACTTTCAATAGCAAATTGTTTATTAATTCGGCTCTTATTCCACATTCTAGTGGATTTAACATTGCTCATCTTAACTGCCAGAGTATTCGACCTTCCTCCAATTATTCCAAAATTGATGAATTACATTCAATTCTACATGACTCCTTGTTGGACATTTTTTCGATTACTGAGACATGGTTAAAACCGCATATTTCGACCAGGGCTGTTAGTATATCCAGATATAAGTTTCATCGTAATGATCGGCTTCATGCCAGGGGAGGTGGTGTTGGAATTTATTTATCTAATAAACTAAAATATAAGGTAGTATTCCAGGTTTCTGAGCTGGGTTCTTGTGAATCTCTTTTCGTAGAAATTGATAACAGTGGATCAAAATTGTTGTTTGGAGTTGTTTATTTGCCTTCAGGTGACTTTTTTTCTTTTGAAAACCTTCATACTCAGTTATTTTTGAGGTATAATAATCGTTGGTGATCTCAATAATAAGTTATTTGACTCCAATAAATCTAGCCTTGTTAGGACAGTTTGTTTGAGAAATAACTTGTCAGTTTACCATAATTCTAAACCTTCGCATTTTAATGTGGCACATGAGTCTACATCACTTATTGACTTTTGGTTGCTTAGTGATTCTTCAATGGTGAGTTTTTCAGATCAGTTGCAGTGAGAGTTGATTTCACATCATGCTCTAATATTGGCATCTTTCTTGATTCCTTCTGATCGTATGTTTGATGAATTTATTGAATATCGGGACTATAACTCCATTGATTGGGAAGATATGTTACAGTGTGTGTCCGATTTTGATTCATCTGCTTTTTATACTGCTAGTGTTGACGGTAAATGTTCGCGTCTTTGTTCACTTTTCCATTCTATGATGACATTTGTTCCTATTGTTAAGAAAAGAATCAACCATGGTTGTAATAGTTGGTTTAATTGTAGGGAAATTTTATATGCAAAGTCTATAAGTTACCTTGCTTATCGATCTTACATATCTTGTCGTTCTACTAATAGCTGGAGAACCTATTGCATTTACCGTAATAGAGCTAAAAGCACTGTGCGCAAGATTAAAAGAAATTATTATTTAAAGTTTTTCTCAGGGATGGATACTAAGGGCATGTAGTCTGTACTTAAACGAGCTGGTGTCAAGGATGATTCTCCAGTTTTTGAGGGTGATGTTAATGCTATTAATGATTACTTTATTGGTATGGGCAATGATGACTGCTCTGATATTGGCTTTAATGACTTTGATAATAGTGTAGAGTCGTTCTCGTTTCGTTGTGTTGATGAACTTGAAGTGTTAGATGCTTTAGAAAATATTAGATCACAGTCTATTGCTGTTGACAATATTCCCATTCGATTTATTAAGTTAGTTTTTCCATTTGTCTCAGGTTATATTTTACACCTACTTAACCAAATTTTAACTACTTCTATATTCCCTACTTGCAGGAAAATTGCTCGAGTAGTTCCCATTCCTAAGAGGAGGGTGATTCATGGTCTAGATGACTTAAGACCTATTTCTATTCTTCCGGCTTTGTCTAAGGCACTTGAACATATTATGAAAAAACATATGATTTCCTTCACTTTATCTATGTTATATGAAGGTCAATATGCTTTTCGGAAAGGTTATAACACAACATTATTACTTCTGAGCCTCACTGACAATGTAAGAAATAATGCTAATGTGGACAATTTAAGTGTACTTGTATATCTAGATCTCTCTAGAGCCTTTAATACTATTTGTTTTGTTACACTATTGAATAAACTTAGATATGAATTTAACTTTTCTTCGTCAGCTTGTAAATTGATACAATCTTATATTAAGAGTAGATCTCAGTTTGTAGAATATAATGGTCTTAGCTCGTCTTTGGGTTTTCTTTCTTCGGGTGTTCCTCAATGATCTGTGTTAGGTCCTCTTCTATTTATTTTGTATATTTATGATCTTCCGTGTCATCTCAACTCGACTATGTGCAGAACTTTTATTTATGCTGATGATGTTTTTTTACTTTTTCATAATACTCTTGAATTTGCTGATGTGTTACAGGAAAATATTAATTACTGTCTGGAACGTTTGGTTGTGTGGACTTCTAACAATTCGTTAGTTGTGAACCCAACGAAGACCAAGGCCATTTTGTTTGGTCCGACTTGCCGCTTTTCTCCCAATATTGAGATCTTTTTGGAAAATACTCGTATAAATTTTGTTGATAGAATTAGATGCTTAGGATTGATTTTGGATAGTCATCTTTCTTTTGAAAGCCATATCGACAATTTGCAATGTAAAATCTCTAATATATTGCGTATGCTATATTCTTTGAATATATACTTACCTCTGCATGTTAGATACAACCTTGCGTATTCTTTGTTATTTTCTCATATTATATACTGTTTTGAAGTATATACTGGTTTATGTGCTACCCTCAGAAAAATTAACCGAATTGCTAATATGATAGTACGTTTTGTATATTGTGTAAGACGACATGAACATATTTCTCAATACGTTCACACTTTCCTAGGTTTGAGCTTTAATGATTTTGTCAAACTTCGAAACTTATTGCTGTTCTATAAACTTGTTAAGTTTAGTGCACCTACTGCATTATGCAAGTCATTTGTGTTTTCTCGATCCACTAGGAATCCACATATTTGTATCCCGAGAATTGCTTCTTCATTTTTTGAGAGGTCGTTTTTGGTTCGCATTGCACGATGGTGGAATGTTTTGCCGTACTCTTTGCGTATATTTTCGCATTCGAATAACGTGTTTCGTTTAAAACTCATTCAGCACTTTACTTATTCCATTTAGTATTTTAGGTGTTAGTATTTATCGTTATATGCATTTTGTATTGTACGCAAAATTAAACTTAAAGAATTTCTAAGTTTTGCTGTTGAATGGGACCTTTTTTGTATTTTTTATAATAATTTTTATATTGTATGGCTGGGGAGCCGTTTTGATGTAAATAATTGTGCTTTTTTAAAATAGTTTTATATTTTGCATATTAATCAAAAACGTTTTTATTTTTATATGATTTCAGGTATATTTTTTTACTGTGTAATATTGTTATTTTGGCCATTGCGGCTTATATTACTGAATTATGATAATAAATAAATAAATAAATAAATAAATAAATAAATAAATAAATAAATAAAAATAAAAAATATTGTTTTTTGAATTTGGAGCCGAATTTTGGACTTCTGGCAGAGGTTGTTGTATTTTGCGTTGTAGCTAGGCCAATTTCATAAATTTTGGTGTATAATGTGTTTTGCTCTAAAGTTTTTCAATTTACAAAGTTTTTAAAAAAGTGTGTTTTAATATTTCAC
>NC_060951.1:15856841-15857971 GCF_022045245.1 Lucilia cuprina
TCACCATTTAATATTCTAAATTTACTAATGACTTTCTTTCTTATAAGTTTCTTGCAAACAATATTCAATCTACCAGCAGCAGGGGAGTGGTGATCATTCAAATAAATGCGTGAATCAATATCACCACCAATAACGTCACATAATTTTAGAGCTCTGGTTTTGAAGTATTCGACCATAATGCGATCACGAACAAAGACGTTATTAAACTTAAGCTAAATAGCCTTTTGGTTTTTAAAATAAAAAGCGTGGTTAATATCAACAGGCAATACAGGAACATTATATATTGACCCTATCTTAATAATGGGGTCAACAAAATCAATTATGCCAGCTGGTAAACCAACAACAACAATGTCACCACGATTTAATCTTTTATGTAACATGTTATTCTCATCTTCCAAAGCAGCAATCTTCTCTGTAGTTGATCTATCAATATGTTGTATAAGTTTGTTGCAGTATATAATTTCCGATTTCATGACTTTAAAGCATGGCGCCATCTCACTCCTAAAGCTGGCAATAGTATCCATCAATGATTGTTGAATTGAATTCTGTTCACCATCTACTTTATCCATGAACAGGCCAAGTTTTGAATTCATGGCACTCACTTCAGCACAAAGATTATCAATAGCAGAGTTAGGATTTTTACCGCAGTTAGCGCAAGCGAACGAAAGTGATATGTTGTCCTTTAACAAAGAAAGAGCCTTTTCTTGCAAGCCAGTACACTTAGTATGAATCCAAAGAGCACATTGATTACATTGGATGCTCGACTGATTTTTAGCAATAGTCTCCTGGCATATTCCACATTTATAGGTTTTATTAACTTGGGGCATATTGAAGAAATGTGTTAACAATATGCAAGAAGATGACCACAGCAACGCAAAAACCAATAGAACAGCCAACAACCCTAGAAATATTCAGCAACAGCAGGGAGACAGCAGCAGCACAACAAAACAGCAAAATTCAGTTTCAAAAAAGAAAATCTCTGCATATAGCACCAGAGACTGTATAAAAAATACACAAGAATCTATAGCTGCCGGGGTTCAAATAACAGCAACGGTAGTTATACACAGGAATGCAGGAAGAGTCTCAAATTATAGTATATTTTATTGTATATTGTAGAACGTTTATAAAAC
>NC_060951.1:15858071-15861098 GCF_022045245.1 Lucilia cuprina
CTTCAAAATGCATTTCTCCTTGCAATTTCGTTGAGAATAACACCAAAAATTTAAACTAAATTATCCCAATATTGCAGCGACGAATAAAGGGACCCAAAATGAACAATCGCGTCGCCTCTTTATTTTTGATAAACATAATAATTTAAGATTTTTAATTGATACCGGTGCAGCAGTCTCGGTAATTCCTGCATCTAAATATAGTAAATTCAGAAACAATTCAGATATAGTACTATCTGCAGCTAACGGTTCTAGTATTAATACATATGGAACAAAATCATTGATACTTGATTTAGGTCTTCTTCGAACTTTCGAATTCATTTTCATTTTAGCTGATATTTCTCATCCTATATTAGGAGCCGATTTTTTTGAAAATTCGGTATTATTATAGATATAAAAAATAAACTAATTAAAGATTCAAATACAAATATTTCTACTATTGCTTCATTAGGAATTTCAGAAATACATTCACTTAAAATCTTACCAATTAAGGACATTTACTTGAAACTTTTAACAGAATTTCCTTCAATTACTGCTGAACCAGATTATTCGAAACCAATTAAACATAATACAGTTCACAGAATTGAAATTAAAGGAAATCCTCCTTTTTCAAAACCTCGCAGATTAGATCCTTTAAAATTTAAAATCGCAAAATCCGAATTCAAATTTTTGGTAGAATCTGGTATTTGAAGAACATCACATTCATATATATCTCCCCCCCCCTACATCTTGTTCCAAAAAAGGAACCTAACGATTGGAGACCTTGTGGGGATTATCGTAGATTAAACTGCATTACAATACCAGATAGATATCCTTTACCTCATATTCAAGATCTAACAACAGATTTTAGGCGTAAGAGAATCTTCTTAAAAATTGATTTAGTAAAAGCATATCACCAAATTCCCAGTGCTGCAGATGATATTCATAAAACAGCCATTACTACACCTTTTGGGATGTTTGAATTTACCAGAATGCCTTTCGGTCTTAGAAACAGTGCACAAACATTCCAAAGATTTATCGATGAAGTTTTCTTTGATATAGATTTTGTATTCACTTATATAGACGATGTGTTAATTGCTAGCGAAAATGAAGAACAACACTTGAAACATCTTAAACTAGTTTTCCAACGACTTGACGAATATGGTCTCAATATCAAATCATCAAAGTGCATTTTTGGAGTATCAAGTCTCGAATTTTTAGGTTATCAGATTTCGGCTGAGGGTATAAAACCATCCAATGCAAGAATTAATGCAATCCTTTCATATCAGAAACCAAATTCGATAACAAAACTACAAAAATTTATTGGAATGTTAAACTATTATCATCGATATGTACCAATGGTTGCCAAGTTTCTTTCGCCTCTTCATGAAATAATAACCAAAGCTTCTAAAACGAAAAACAAAGAACTAGTATGGAATGTTGATGCTGAAAAAGCATTTGATTTACTGAAAGTTAAATTTTCCGAGAAAACTTTACTTACTCATTTTGATAAAAACGCTTACCTAACTTTAGCTGTAGATGCTTCTAATTTAGCCATTGGAGCTGTTTTACAACACCGTAAAAGCAATAAAGTTGAACCACTTGCATATTTTTCTAGAAAATTAACTCCAACTGAGTGCAAATAATCTACATTTGACAGAGAACTTTTAGCAATTTATTCATCCGTAAAACACTTTAGACACTTCTTAGAGGGAAGAGAATTTTCAATTCTAACAGATCACAAACCCCTTACATATGTGTTGGATTCTAAAGTTGAAAGATCACCACGACAAACACGTCATTTAGAATACATAGCCCAATTTACTTCAAATATATGTTTTATAAATGGAAAGGATAATATTGTAGCCGATACACTTTCTAGACCGCCTGAAATCTTTGCTTTTTCTAACCAAAATATTAACCTTGAAATACTTTATAAAGAACAACAAGGAGATGAGGAATTAAAAAATCTTATAAGTGAAAGGAAAACGACCTTTTCGAGTGTCAAATGGAAATAAATATATTTTGACAATAATTGACAGATTCACTAGATGGCCAGAAGCATACCCAATTAAAGACATTACAGCCCAAACAATAGTAAACACTTTCGCATACAATTATATCCCCAGATTTGGCGTTCCACTTAAAATTACGGTTGACCAAGGAACACAATTTACATCTAAATTATTGAACGATTTTACGAAGCTTTTAGGAACACATAAAATCCATACATCCAGTTATCACCCGCAAGCGAATGGAATGATTGAACGCTTTCATCGACAATTAAAAACTGCTTTTAAATCTAGTAACAATGTGAAAAATTGGTCTGAACAATTACCCATTATTTTGATGGGAATTCGATCAACCATAAAGGAAGAACTCAAATGTTGTCCTTCTGAATTAGTTTATGGTCAAACATTGAGACTACCTGGTGATATGGTAGTTAAAAATAATAATATTCCAACTTTTGATGAACTACTCATTTTAATACAGTTCAAAGCAAAGTTATTCATCATAGTAATAGTAATAATTGTTTTATACCTAAAGATCTTTGGAATTGTGAATATATTTTTGTTAAAATACTTAGACCGAACAGTTTAGAATGCCCTTACGAAGGACCTTTTAAAGTTATTCAAAAGAATAAAAACACTTTTAATATCCAATGTGGTAATGTTATTAAAACTCACTCAATTGATCTACTAAAACCAGCACATATTGACAAATCAACAAATCTTTTAATTCTATTACCGGTAGGGGAGTAATGTAGTGTATCACTATAAATTTTGTACAAAGAAGTTATAAAAATCAATAAACCTTTTTTATAAAATAAACCTTTTTATAAAATAAAATAACTTCACATATTATACATCAAAATGTAGGAAATTGGACTAGCTGTAACGTCCAATACAACACATTTTGTCAGAATACCAAAATTCGGCCCCTAACTCAAAAATCAAATTTGAGTGAAATGTTAAAGACCACTTTCTTAAAAACTTTGTTCTACGAAAAACTTTAGAGCAAAACATATTATACACAAAATGTAAAGCAAAG
>NC_060951.1:15861198-15888971 GCF_022045245.1 Lucilia cuprina
AGATCTGTAAAAGAGATAAAGACTTTTTAAAATGAAACAAAAAAGTTAGATTGAAACATACAATACCGCTAAAATTTTGCCATCAGTATATTTCTAAAGTCATACATGGTTTAGTTAAATAGTTCCATGTACGTAATACCATAAGACTCATGGAAATATTATGAATTACATCTTAAACTTACCCATATAGTTTATCCTTCTTCACACAAAACTTCAATAGTACAATCGATAGAATAGAGAATACTTAACTTTCAGATAAACACACCTAGAATCTACTTATAAGCTACAGCGTCCCCGAACTGCATGTTTGCCAACTTTTGTTGCATCATGGAATTCGCAACAAAAGCTGGCTTTGTGACGGGTGCACTGCTTTCCTAGTAAGGACAGCAGGAACATCGCATGCAACCATTTTCTCCGGACAGTCCTAGTTCACTTCACTGCACTCAATGGCTTTTTATGAAATTTTTATTCATAAAATTTAATTTTATATAAAATTTCGTCTTTGTTTATTTATTTTTTTTTCTTTATTTACGTTTGTTTCTGGAGAACTGTCATATTCCTTTTTTTATAGACGTCAATTTATTTGTAGATTAGTACAGGACCATATATTATGACATAGAGGGCAATGCATTTCAAGATTTGTAGGGTCATTCACAATAGTAATGCACTTGACGAAAAAATCATAAAATGACCTTATATTGATCTTGAAAAGCATAAAAAAGAACAAGAAATAATGAAGGGTGGCGATGGTACGAACGCCCATGAGGGCTTAAACATGCTTATCATCAAGATCAACTTCATTACAAGATTACTAAGTGTGTGTTTGTCCACTGATAAAAAAAATTTTATTCTTCAACTAAACTAAATTAAATCAGGAAAGCTGAAACAGTTAATTCAAAATTCAACGTTTAATTAAATTAATCACATAAATTTAAATTATTTACTTAATTGATATCATTAGGAAAAAGGTAAGAGTTTCGATAAATTAGATAGTGATTTTACAGACATAAAATACATATTTTAATGATATTATACAATGATATAATACAATACTCAAATAAAATCATATTTTTATACCCTTCACCTTCGTGAGAAGGGTATATATAAGTTTGTCATTCCGTTTGTAATTTCTATAATATAATTTTCCGACCCTATAAAGTATATATATTTTTGATCGATTAAGCCATGTCCGTCTGTCTGTCGAAAGTTTTAACGTGAGCACCTGCCGTGTCGGCCTTATCTCACGGTAGTCTTTTTCATCCACAGGGTAGACTTGAGAACGGTCTACCATCGCCCCTTTGTCTTCAATGAAGACTCAGGTGGCAATTTTTGCTCATTGGCTATGACCGGTACCATGCGCAAGTACTTTGCTGGAGTACTCGAGCTATCTAATCTCTTGCCAAAGTAGTCACGTTGTAAAACAACCACACTACTATGGCTCTGTTGATTCGGCAACAGCACCTAGAGACGTAACCGGCGGACCGAAGCACGATCCATCAATAAGCCGTAGACATCGTTCTTACTCACAGTGACACGCTGTGGCAAGTCTGATATGAACAGAGTAAACTCTGAACACATCTGGACAAGGAAGGAAAATTAATCGGTATCTCTTGTATATGATATCTTTCATCCATCATCATTCAACCCAGCACACATCTCATTTATTCGACACATTCATAGAGAAAATCATACGACACACTCATTTAGGTATACGGGTGGGGTAAGGCCCGCATACCTCTACATTCATTCTTTATCATATACAATTGACACCAACTCATTTCCAACGCTTAGTCCCACAGTCACTCCTCTGTGGGGTATCTGTTGATTTTCGGCAACAGCACCGAACTCTTATCCCGAAATATTGACTATTATCATTCATCTTTTAACCGCCACATATACTCTTCCCGCGAATTTGGGTTCAACCAACAGCCACTACGTGAATTCCGAAGGAACCTCAACCAACTGACCAGCCAGGACATAGTCCTGCGGGCAGCTGGCCACCCGTAGTACCAGATTATGCGGTGCTCTGGTCAGACCTCTGGCAATCTATGCAAGGACTAAGCCAAGCGGTAGACTGAAAGAACCAATTTTTCAGTCCCGGTCAGACTGGAGGTATTGGGCCCTCTTTATACCCCGGGATTGCAATAACACAAAGGCGGAGGTCTTCGCCAAGGTAAAATGCCCCCGGGGGTGTCTGTCTGTTGAAATCAGTTTTTAGAGGACCCCAGATATTGGCGAGATTCGAATCTTCAATAATTCTATTAGACATGCTTTCGAGAAGATCGCTATTTAAAATCAGCAAAATCGGTCGGTAAATAACGGTGATCTACTGTACGTAGAAAAAGATGTTTTTTGGTTTTATTCAGCTGTGTATTTTTTTGTATGTTTGGAATCCAAACATACAAAAAATACACAGCAAAAAAATATGATTTACATTTTTTGTTAAAATAAAATAATTTTCCCTTTTGTTTTGCAAATATATTTTTTAATGCATAGAAAAAAGTATTTAAAACGTTTTCAATTATATGAGAGTAGATTGTGAGTTATTGTACAATAATTTTTATGCGAATAATGTAAGTTTGAAATTTAAAACTAACACAAATTTATTCCAAGTGCTTTTTGAAACAATTTTTTTTACGATAAACAAAAACAAAATCTACGTCTCGTCAATGTTTACCAGCAATGAATCAGAGGTCGAAGTCGACCGGCTTCGAGTCGGAGCTTAGCCGCAGCCGAACTATATTTAGTTGCTTGAGCCGCCGCCGAAACAATCGGCTTAAATCGACTGAAATTTTTTTAATGTTTTTATTAACTAGACTGTAAGATCAATTATGTTTAAAATACACTATGGTGAAGGGTATATATGATTCGGCACAGCCGAATATAGCACTGTTACTTGTTTTAATTACAATTTAATGAATGTATTGTTGTCATTGTATAATTATTTAAATAATGTACATTAAATTATATGTAAAAATGTTGATTTGATCTTATTGTTTTATGTAAAGGAATCACCAGTATCGCAGGGCCATCCAGGTTTTGAAATCAAGCAAAGTAATTGTTTAGCAAAGACAACAGGGTCTCAGATATAAAAGGACCACATTCATCCCGACACAGACAACAACCGAAAATACTGGGAAATGGTACTAGTAGGTAAACTGTGGAATAGATTTGGTGTAAAAACGTAAAAATCCAGGGTAAGCCGTTTTAATGACCCATACGACCTTTAAGGTCATGTAATAGGTTGAAGGTCACCTTGAATATAAAAGGGCAAACTAAGAAAACTAACCTTAAAATTCTTGTAGTTATATGATATAAGTGTGCATGTTACAAATCTGATATCATATTAAAAAAATTAAAACAAATCGGATAATTAAATTCTAAAGCTAAAAAAACAAATTCAATAAGATAAAATAAAAAATACAATCTAATATCGATTTTTTTTAAATAATTTTTTACATAAGTAATATTTTTTATAATCGTTAGTATTTTTATTAATTTTATTATTATTGATATTAATCTTAATATTACTAATTTTGTTATTATTAATTTTGTTACTAAGTATTAAATTTGTTATTAAATTATCAAAAATTTTAAACATTTTTTGCCATGTAATTGTAATTTACATAAAAAAAATAATATTTTAACAACACTAATACATACTTATGTATACATGTTTTTAAGATATTATTATATAATATATGTTTTAAAATATGACATAAATAAATAAATGAATAAATTAATATGGCATAAATAAATGAGTAAATAAATAAATAACTTAAAAAAATAAAATAAAATAAAATAAAACAAATTAAAAATAAAACAAAATAAGAAAAAATAAAATAAAATATAATAAAATAGAATAAAGTAAAATAAAACAGAATAAAATAAGATAATCCAAAAAAAACACAACAATTAGCATTATTCTTAACCAAAATAAGCGATTGTTTTGTTTTCTTATTAAACTTGTTTCTATATTTAAACATGGATGTTTATAAAGAAAATATATAAAACTATTAACATAAATGTTTATAAAGAAAATATATAAAATTATTTGAAAATTTTATAGGTTTATTTCTATCTACATTTTCTATCACTTTGTTATATTCGGCTATGCCGAATCTTTTTATACCACCATCAAATCACTGCCATATAAATGAACTCTGATATTTTGAATATTTTATTATTATATATCGATAGTAATGAGAACATCAGGGTAACATTTGAAAGAGGTCCATTAATGGGGGTTTAGAAATTAATAACAATAAATTAAGAAAACAAATACCAAAAAATTAGTACAATAAATGTATATAACGAACGATCTTTTTAGTATTGTTAATGACTAATTTAAACATCTTTTCTCGATTTCAGATGTGACTGGTTGATGTGATTCATGAAGTTGGTTGGCTGGAAGTTTATATTTGGTGACTTGTAAATCCTTTTCTTTGATGTTTTCTGTATAAAAATAACCTAATATATTTTCTATATACTATGAATTTAATCATATGTGAAATATATTTATATTTTCCCAAAATATCGAATTTTAAAATTGATTTTCATTACGAAAATTAAATAAAATTTACTATACCATAGATTGTGTTCAGAACTGTATTTTCTTTGCCTTTGGTTCTACTGTCAAAAAAAAAACTTGACTCTATTTACAAAACTACATATGAGAGTACAAATTAAGTTTCATCTTCATGTATTCCATAAAGTCGCTAATAAAGTCTGGACGTGTTAGTCTAATGCTTTATTACTTACTTTATTGGAATCATTTCGAATCGAAATAATATGTTCTCAATACTTAACTGCTCATAAAATAAACACCGCAACCAGGCATGGCGTTAGGAGGTGGTTCTTTTCCACTTGTGTCCTCTACACTTAAAAATTTATTCGTGCCTTATAATTTCAAAATATTAAACACAAAACAGTTACAGTACGAAATGAATACCCAAAATAGATCAGACGGACGTTTGACAGTAGAAACGGCAGATCCCTATAGTTGGATATAGTCCCTGAAGGTTGAGCTGGGATAGCCTTCACGAGTTGCCCAACCCTGGTATAACAATATTGCAGCCATCCTTGGTTCTAGTGAACTCGTATTTGCTATGACTAAAACCCCTAAACAAAACATACCAGAATCCACGATTCACACCATTACTTTGTCTAATTCAGCTTTCCATGATTGACAACAATTGTGGATTTCAGATTATCATAATCAACATAAATTAGAAAACTTAAATATGAATTTAACAAAATGATAAAAAATGTAGATAGAAATAAACCTATAAAGTTTTCAAATAATTTTATATATTTTCTTTATAAACATTCATGTTTAAATATAGAAACAAATTTAATAAGAAAACAAAAACAAATTGTCATAAAAGCAACAACAACACTGTATATAGAAATAGATGTACACGTGTGTGTAGATATATTTGGTTTTATTCAGCTGTGTATTTTTTTGTATGTTTGGAATAATGTAAGTTTGAAATTTAAAACTAACACAAATTTTTTCCAAGTGCTTTTTAAAACAATTTTTTTTACGATAAACAAAAACAAAATCTACGTCTCGTCAATGTTTACCAGCAATGAATCAGAGGTCGAAGTCGACCGGCTTCGAGTCGGAGCTTAGCCGCCGCCGAACTATATTTAGTTGCTTGAGCCGCCGCCGAAACATTCGTCTTAAATCGACTCAAATTTTTTTAATGTTTTTATTAACTAGACTGTAAGATCAATTATGTTTAAAATACACTATGGTGAAGGGTATATAAGATTCGGCACAGCCGAATATACCACTCTTGCTTGTTTTATTTGATTTCATTTTATTTTATTTTATTTTTATTTTGTTTTATTTTTTTTTATTTTAATTTAATTTAAGTTATTTATTTATTCATTTATTTAATATGGCATGCCTTTTTAAAAAATATATTAAATAATAATAATAATACCTTAAGAACATGTATACATAAGTATGTATTAGTGTTGTTAAAATATTATTTTTTATGTAAATTACAATTACATGGCAAAAAAATGTTTAAAATTTTTGATAATTTAATAACAAATTTTATACTTAGTAACAAAATTAATAATAACAAAATTAATATCAATAATAACAAAATTAATATCAATATTAACAAAATTAATAATAATACTAACGATTATAAAAAAAATATTACTTATGTAATATTATATTAAGTGATTTTCAGAATTATAGAAAAATTATTTAAAAAAATCGATATTAGATTGTATTTTTTTATTTTATCTTATTAAATTTATTTATTGAATTTATTTTTTTAGCTTTAGAATTTAATTTTCTGATTTGTTTTATTTTTTTTAATATGATATCAGATTTGTAACATGCACACATATAACATATAACTACAAGAATTTTAAGGTTAGTTTTCTTTTTATATTCAAGGTGACCTTCAACCTATCACATGACCTTAATGGTCGTATGGGTCACCAGTATCGCAACAAGATATTTTACAACGGCTTACCCTGGATTTTCACGTTTTTTTGTCCACCAAATCTATTCGGTTGTTGTCTGTGGTCCTTTTATATTTGAGACATGTCTACACTCTGTTGTCTTTGCTAAACAATTACTTTGTTTGATTTCAAAACCTAAATGGCCCTGCGATAATGGTGATTCCTTTACAAAAAAACGTTAAGATCATATCAACATTTTTACATATAATTTAATGTACATTATTTAAATAATTATACAATGACAACAATACATCCCATAAATTGTAATTAAAAAAATATGATTTTATTTGAGTATTGTATTATATCATTGTATAATATCATCACTATCTAATTTATCGAAACTCTTACCTATTTCCTAATGATATCAATTAATTAAATAACTTAAATTTATGTGATTAATTTAATTAAACGTTGAATTTTCAGCTTTCCTGATTTAATTTAGTCTTTAAAGTTGAAGAATAAAGTTTTTTTATATCAGTGGACAAACACACACTTGACTTAGTAATCACGTAATGAAGTTGATCTTGATGATAAGCATGTTTAAGCATTACTATTGTGAATGACCCTACAAATCTTGAACTGCATTGCCCTCTATGTGTCATAATATATGGTCCTGTACTAATCTACAAATAAATTGACGTCTCTACAAAAAAGGAATATGACAGATCTCCAAAAACAAACGTAAACAAATAAAAAAAATAAATAAACAAAGACAGTTGTAATTCAGGTCTGAGTTGGGGAACAACTCTCGCGTCATCGTTTATATTTCTTAAGGACAGAATTACTTCTCACCCCGCACTAATTTAATGCACTACTTCGTATAACAGTTCTAAGTTATGCGTTGTCTTCATTAAACGCGTGCTTTCGTTTTACCTCAGAGTGAGGTTATGTTTTTAACTGGTGGAGACCATAAAATACTCACGATATAACCTGGTGGAGACCATTTAAACTCAAATATTTACTGGTGGAGACCATTAAAACTCTAAAACTTTTTTCTGGTGGAGACTATTAATACTTTTGATGAAATTAATTAAAACCCGAAAAAAATAAACAAAGACGAAATTTTAAATTTTATGTAAAATTAAATTTTAAGAATAAAAATTTTATAAAAAGAGTGCAGTGAAGTGAACTAGGACTGTCCGGAGGAAATGGTTGCATGCGATCCTGTACAATATTGGTCTGCTGTCCTTACTAGGAAAGCAGTGTACCCGTCACATGTGGCTAGTACAATTCCCTATATTTTGGTGTAGAATATGGTTTACTCTAAAGTTTTTCATAAAGCGAAGTCTTTAAAGTGTTTTTTAATATATCACTCAAAATTGTTTTTTCAGTTTGGGGTCGAATTTTGGACTTCTGGCAAAAGTTGTTGTATTTTACGTTGTAGCTAGTCCAATTCCCTATATTTTGGTGTATAATATGCTTTGCTCTAAAGCTTTTCGTAAAAAAGTTTTTAAAAAAGTTTTCTATAACATTTCACACCAATATAATTTTTGAGTTTGGGGCTGAATTTTGGCAAAGTTTGACAAATGTTTTTGTATTGGACGTTATAACTAGCCCAATTCCCTACATTTTGGTATATAATATGTTTTGCTCTAAAATTTTTCATAAAACAAAGTTTTTAAAAAAGTGCTTTTCAATATTTCACTCAAAATTGTTTCTTGAGTTTGGGGAAGAATTTTGGACCTCTGAGAAAGGTTGTTGCATTGGAAGTTGTTGCTAGTCAAATTCCTTTTTGGTGTGCCATAAGTTTTGCTGTAAAGTTTTTCATAAAACAAAATTGTTAAAAAAGTGGTTTCAATATTTCACTTAAAATGTTATTTTGAGTTTAGGGCCAAATTTTGGACTTCTGGCAAAGGTTGTTGTATTTTACGTTGTAGCTAGTCCAATTCCCTGCTTTTTGGTGTATAATGTGTTTTGCTCTAAAGCTTTTCGTAAAACAAAGTTTTTAAAAAAATGTTCTCTAACATTTCTCTCAAAATTGATTTTTGAGTTTGGGGAAGAATTTTGGATAGATAGATAGATAGATAGATAGATAGATAGATAGATAGATAGATAGATAGATAGATAGATAGATAGATAGATAGATAGATAGATAGATAGATAGATAGATAGATAGATAGATAGATAGATAGATATATAGATAGATAGATAGATAGATAGATAGATAGATAGATAGATAGATAGATAGATAGATAGATAGATAGATAGATAGATAGATAGACCTATGCCCTACATTTTTTTGTTCTAAAGTTTTACGTAGAACAATGTTTTTAAAGAAGTGTTCTTTAACACAAAGTGTTCTTTCGTAGAACAAAATTTTTAAAAAAGTGTTCATTAACATTACACTCAAAATTTCTTTTTTAGTTTGGGGCCGACAAAGGTTGTTTTATTGGACGTTGTAGCTAGTCCAATTCCCTAAATTTTGGTGTAGAATATGTTTTGCTGCAAAGTCTTTCGTAGAACAAAATTTTTAAAAAAGTGTTTATTAACATTTCACTCAATATTGTTTTTTTAGTTTAAGGCCGAAAAAGGTTGTTGTATTGGATGTTGTAGCTAGTCCAATTTCTTTCATTTTGTTGTATAATATGTTTTGCTCTAAAGTTTTTTGTAGAACAAAGTTTTTAAAAAAGTTTTCTATAACACTTCACTCAAATATAATTTTTTAATTTGATTTCACTCAAAATGTTTTTTTGAGTTTGGTGCCGAATTTTGGACTTCTGGCAAAGGTTGTTGTATGTTACGTCGTAGCTACTCTAATATCCTGCATTTTGGTATATAATGTGTTTTGCTTTTCGTAAAACAAAGTTTTTAAAAAAATGTTTTATAACATTTCTCTCAAAATTGATTTTTGAGTTTGGGGCCGAATTTTGGACTTCTGACAACAGTTGTTGTATTGGACGTTATAGCTAGTCCAATTCCCTACATTTTGGTGTATACAATGTTTTGTTATAAAGCTTTTCATAAAACAAAGTTTTTAAAAAAGTGTTTTTAAATATTTCACTCAAAAGTGTTTTTTTTTGAGTTTGGGCCGAATTATGGACTTATGACCAAGGTTGTTGTATTGAACGTTGTAGCCTGTCCAATAACCTACATTTTGGTGTAGAATATGGTTTGCTCTAAAGGTTTTCATAAAGCAAAGTTTTAAAAAAGTGTTTTTCAATATTTCATTCAAAATTGTTTTTTGAATTTGAGGCCGAATTTTGGACTTCTGACATAGGTTGTGCCTACATTTTGGTGTAGAGTATGTTTTGCTGTAAAGTTTTTCAAAAAAAGTGTTCTTTAACATTTCACTCAAAATGTTTTTTTTTTAGTTTGCGGCCAAATTTTGGACCTTTGACAAAGGTTTTTGTATTGGACGTTGTAGCTAGTCCAATTCCCTACACTTTGGCGTATAATATGATTTGATGTAAAGTTTTTCATAAAACAAAGTTTTTAAAAAAGCGTTTTCAATATTGCATTCAAAATGGTTTTTTGAATTTGGAGCCGAATTTTGGACTTCTGACTCCCTATATTTTGGTGTATAATATGTTTTGCTCTAAAGTTTTTCATAAAACAAAGTTTTTAAAAAAGTGTTCTTTAACATTTCACTCAAAATAGTTTTTTTTTTAGTTTGGGCCGAATTTTGGACTTCAGACCAAGGCAGTTGTATTGTACGTTGTTTGGACGTTCTCTAAAGCTTTTCGTAAAACAAAGTTTTTAAACAAGCGTTCTATAACAATTTTGATTTTTGAGTTTGGGGCCGAATTTTGGCCTTCTGACAAAAGTTGTTTTATTGGACGTTATAGCTAGTGCAATTCCCTACATTTTTGTTTAGAATATTTTCTGCTGTAAAGTTTTTCATAAAACAAAGTTTTTAAAAAAGTGTATTTTAATAATTCACTCAAAATTGTTTTTTTGAATTTCAGGCCGAATATTGGACTTCTGACAAAGAGTCCAAAATTTAAAACAAAGTGTTCTTTAACAATGTTTTAAATGTTCTTTTTTAGTTTAGTTAGGGCCGAATTTTGGACCTTTGACAAAGTTTGTTGTATTGTAGGTGCTAGTCAAATTCCCAAAACAAAACATATTATACACCAATATATTTTGGTGTATAATATGTTTTGCTCTAAAGATTTTCGTAGAACTAAATTTTTAAAAAATGGCCGAATTCTGGCATTCTAACAAAAGTTGTTGTGTTGGTCGTTGTAGCTAGTCCAATTCCCTACATTTTGGAGTGTAATATGTTTTGTTCTAAAGTTTTTCATAAAACAAAGTTTTTAAAAAAGTGTTTTTCAATATTTCACTCAAAATGTTTTTTTTTTTTTGAGGTTGGGCCGAATTTTGGCTTTCTGACAAAAGTTTTTTTATTGGACGTTATAGCTAGTACAATTCCCTAAATTTGGGGTATAATATGTTTTGCTCTAAAGTTGTTCATAAAACAAAGTTTTAAAAAGAGTGTTTTTCAATATTTCCTACAAAATTGTTTTTTTTTTGGTTTTTGTATTAGACGTTGTAGCTAGTCCAATTTTCTACATTTTGGTGTGTAATATGTTTTGCTCTAAAGTTTTTCATAAAACAAAGCTTTTCAAAAATTGTTCTTTAACATTTTACTCAAAATTGATTTGTGAGTTTGGGGCCGAATTTTGGCCTTCTGACAAAAGTTGTTGTATTGGACGTTATAGCTAGTCCAATGCCCTAAATTTTTGTATAATATGTTTTGTTCTAAAGATTTTCGTAGAACAAAATTTTTAAAGAAGTGTTCCTTAACATTTCACTCAAAATGTTTTTTTTTAGTTTAGGCCGAATTTTGGACTTTTGACCAAGGTTGCTGTATTGGTCGTTGTAGCTAGTCCAATACCCTACATTTTTGTGTAGAATATTGTTTTTTGAATTTGAGGCCGAATTTTGGACTTCTGACAAATTCCAAAAAAAAAAAACATATTATACACCAATACATTTTGGTGTATAATATGTTTTCCTCTAAAGATTTTCGTAGAACAAATGTGCTGTTTCTAGATACCGAGCGAGTAGTTTGAGTACAAATTTTACTTGTATTTTGTTATTGTAACATAAATAAAATACAAGTAAAATTTTAACTCAAACTACTCACACGTTATCTAGAAACAACATATAAGTTTTGAAAAAAGGGCCAAATTTTGGCACTCTAACAAAAGTTGTTGTGTTGGACGTTGTAGCTAGTCCAATTCCCTACATGTATATAATATGTTTTGTTCTAAAGTTTTTCATAAAACAAAGTTTTTAAAAAATTGTTTTCACTATTTCACTCAATATAGTTTTTTGAGTTTGGGACCGAATTTTGAACTTCTGACAAAGGTTGTTGTATTGGACGTTGTAGCTAGTCAAATACCCTACATTCTGGTGTAGAATATGTTTTGCTGTAAAGTTTTTCATAAAACAAAGTTTTTAAAAAAGTGTTTTCAATATTTCACTCAAAATTATTGTTTTTAATTTGGAGCCGAATTTTGGACTTCCGACAAAGGTTGTTGTATTGGACTTTGTAGCTAGTCCAATTCCCTACATTTTTGTGTGTAATATGTTTCGCTCTAAAGTTTTTCATAAAAAAGTGTTTAAGAGTTTTTAAAGTTTTTCATAAAACAAAGTTTTTAAAAAGTGTTTTTCAATATTTCACTCAAAATTGTTTTTTTTTTAGTTTGGGCCGAATTTTGGTCTTCTGACAAAAGTTTTTTATTGGACGTTATAGCTAGTCCAATTCCCTACATTTTGGTGTATAATATGTTTTGCTCTAAAGTTGTTCATAAAACAAAGTTTTTAAAAAAGTGTTTTTCAATATTTCACTTAAAAGTGTTGGAAATTTATGTGATTTAATCCAGAAACCTTGTTGCGAATCGTCCAAGGCTCCTGGATTAAAGCTATATGTATCTTACCTGTGTTAATTTTAGCCATCAGAGCGTTGGTGTATAATATGGTTTGGTCTAAAGTTTTTCATAAAACAAAGTTTTTAAAAAAGAGTTTTTCAATATTTCACTCAAAATTGTTTTTTCAGTTTGGGATCGAATTTTGGACTTCTCTCAAAGGTGGTGTATAATATGTTTTCTTTTCATATAAAAAAGTTTTTAAAAAAGTGTGTTGAAATATTTCACTCAAAATTTATTTTTGAATTTGGGAACGAATTTCGGACTTCTGACAAAGATAGTCCCTACATTTTGGTATAGAATATGTTTCGCTGTAAAGTTTTTCAAAAAAAGTGTTCTTTAACATTTCACTCAAAATGTTTTTTTTTAGTTTGGGACCGAATTTTGGACCTCTGACAAAGGTTGTTGTATTGGACGTTGTAGCTAGTCAAATTCCGTATATTTTGGTGTATATTGGCCGTTGTAGATAGTCCAATTTCATACATTTTGGTGTATAATATGTTTTGCTCTAAAGTTTTTCATAAAACAAAGTTTTTAAAATAGTGTTTTTCAATATTTCACTGAATATTGTTTTTTTCAGTTTGGGGTCGAATTTTGAACTTCTCTCAAAGATGGTTGTATTTTACGTTATAGCTAGTCCAAATCCCTACATTTTGGTGTATAATATGTTTTGCTCTTAAGTTTTTCATATAACAAAGTTTTTAAAAAAGTGTGTTGAAATATTTCACTCAAAATTGTTTTTTGAATTTGGGAACGAATTTTGGACTTCTGACAAAAGTAGTCCCTACATTTTGGTATAGAATATGTTTTGCTGTAAAGTTTTTCAAAAAAAGTTTTCTTTAACATTGCACTCTAAATGGGTTTTTTAGTTTGGGGCCGAGTTTTGGACCTCTGACAAAGGCTGTTGTTCTTTAACATTTCACTCAAGTTTGGGTCCAAATTTTGGCCTTCTGACGAAAGTTGTTGTATTGGACGTTATAGCTAGTCTAATTCCCTACATTTTGTGTATAATATGTTTTGTTTTAAAGTTTTTCGTAGAACAAAGTTTTTAAAGAAGTGTTCCTTAACATTTCACTCACAATTGGTTTTTTTGTTAGGGGCGGAATTTTGGACTTCTGACAAAGGTTGTTTATTGGTCGTTGTAGCTAGTCCAATTCCCTACATTTTGGTGTATAATATGGTTTGGTCTAAAGTTTTTCATAAAACAAAGTTTTTAAAAAAGAGTTTTTCAATATTTCACTCAAAATTGTTTTTTTCAGTTTGGGATCGAATTTTGGACTTCTCTCAAAAGTGGTGTATAATATGTTTTCTTTTCATATAAAAAAGTTTTTAAAAAAGTGTGTTGAAATATTTCACTCAAAATTTATTTTTATACCCACCATCAAAAAAGATGGGGGGTATATTGATTTTGTCATTCCGTGTGTAACACATCGAAATATTGCTCTAAGACCCCATAAAGTATATATATAAACTGATTTTTGAGTTTGGGGCCGAATTTTGGACTTCTGACAAAGGTTGCTGTATTGTACGTTGTATCTAGTCCAATTCCCTACATTTTGGTGTGTAATATGTTTTGCTCTAAAGTTGTTCATAAAACAAAGTTTTTAAAATTTTTTTTAAATATTTCATTCAAAATTGAATTTTGAATTTGTGGCCGAATTTTGCCCTCTGACAAATGTTTTTGTATTGTACGTTGTAGCTAGTCCAATTCCCTACATTTCGGTGTATAATATGTTTTGCTCTCAAGTTGTTCATAAAACAAAGTTTTAATTTTTTTTTTTTTTAATTTTAATTTAAAAATTGATGATTTTGAATTTGGGGCCGAATTTTGCCCTCTGACAAAGGTTGTTGTATTGGACGTTATAGCTAGTCCAATTCCCCACATTTCGGTGTTTTACTCTAAAGTTTTTCATAGAACAAAGTTTTAAAAAAGTGTTCTTTAATATTTCACTCAAAATTGATTTTTGAGTTTGGGGCCGAATTTTGGATTTCTTACAAAGGTTGTTGTATTGGGCGTTGTAGCTAGTCTAATTCTCTACATTTTGGTGTATAATATGTTTTGCTGTAAAGTTTTGCATAAACCAAAATTTTTAAAAAAGTGTGTTGCAATATTTAAATTGTTATTTTGAAATTTGGGGCAAATTTTTTTACTTCTGACAAAGGTTGTTGTATTGGACGTTGTAGCTAGTCCAATTCCCTACATTTTGGTGTATAATATGTTTTGCTCAAAATTTTTTTTTTTAGTTTGGGGCCGAATTTTGGACTTCTTTCAGAGGTTTTATATTTTGCGTTGTAGCTAGTCCAATTCGCCACATTTCGGTGTATAATATGATTTGCTGTAAAGTTTTTCATATAACAGTTGTTCATTAAACAAAGTTTTCGAAAAATGTTCTTTTCGAAAGTTGTTGTATTGGACGTTGGTGCTAGTAAAATTCCCTACATTCTGGTGTGTAATATGTTATCTAAAGTTTTTCAAAATTGTTCTTTAATATTTCACTCAAAATTGATTTTTGAGTTTGGGACTTCTAACGAAGGTTGTTGTATTGGTCATTGTAGCTAGTCCAATTGCCTACATTTTGAGATGTAATATGTTTTGCTCTAAAGTTGTTCATGAAACAAAGTTTTTAAAAAATGTTCTTGAACATTTTATTAAAAATTGATTGTAGAGTTTGGGGGCCGAATTTTGGCATTCTAACAAAAGTTGTTGTATGGGGAGTTGTAGCTAGTCCAATTCCCTACATTTTGGTGTAAATATGTTTTGGTCTTAAGTTGTTCAAATAACAAAGTTTTTAAAAAAGTGTGTTTTAATATTTCACTCAAAATTGTTTTTTGAATTTGGAGCCGAATTTTGGACTTCCTGCAAAGGTTGTTGTTATAGACATTGTAGATTTTGAAAAAGTGTTCTTTAATATTTCACTCAAAATTGATTTTTGAGTTTGGGGCCGAATTTTTGCATTCTAACAAAAGTTGTTGTATTGGACGTTGTAGCTAGTCTAATTACCTACATTTTGGTGTATAATATGCTTTGCTCTAAAGTTTTTCGTAGAACAAAGTTTTTAAAACAGTGTTCTTTAATATTTCACTCAAAATTGATTCTTGAGTTTGGGGCCGAATTTTGGACTCCTGACAAGGGTGATTGTGTTGGGCGTTGTAGCTAGTCTAATTTCCTACATTTTTGTGCATAATATGTTATGCTCTAAAGTTTTTCGTAGAACAAAGTTTTTAAAAAAAGTGTTCTTTAATATTTCACTCAAAATTGTTTTTTCATATTGGGGTCGAATTTTGGACTTCTTACAAAGGTTGTTGTATTGGACGTTGAAGCTAGTCTAATTCACTTCATTTTATTCTAACAAAAGTTGTTGTATTGGACGTTGTAGCTAGTCTAATTACCTACATTTTGGTGTATAATATGTTTTGCTCTAAAGTTTTTCGTAGAACAAAGTTTTTAAAACAGTGTTCTTTAATATTTCACTCTGATTCTTGAGTTTGGGGCCGAATTTTGGACTTCTGACAAGGGTGATTGTGTTGGGCGTTGTAGCTAGTCTAATTCCCTACATTTTGGTGTGTAATATGTTTTGCTCTAAAGTTTTTCGTAGAACAAAGTTTTTAAAAAAGTGTTCTTTAATATTTCACTCAAAATTGTTTTTTTATCTTGGGGTCGAATTTTGGCCTTCTGACAGTGGTGTTGTATTGGACGTTGAAGCTAGTCTTATTCCCTACATTTTGGTGTATAATATGTTTTGCTCTAAAGTTTTTCGTAGAACAAAGTTTTTTAAAAGTGTTCTTTAATATTTCACTCAAAATTGATTTTTGAGTTTGGGGCCGATTTATGGACTTCTGACAAAGGGTTGTTGTATTTTACTTTGTAGCTAGTCTAATTTCCTACATTTTGGTGTATAATGTGTTTTTGCTCTAAAGTTTTTCGTAGAACAAAGTTTTTTAAAAAGTGTTTTTTAATATTTCACACAAAATTAATTTTTAAGTTTGGGGCCGAAATTTTAGACTTCTGACAAAGGTTGCTGTATTGTACGTTGTATCTAGTCCAATTCCCTACATTTTGGTGTATAATATGTTTTGCTCTCAAGTTGTTCATAAAACAAAGTTTTAAAAAATTTTTTTTTAATATTTAATTAAAAATTGATTTTTGAATTTGGGGCCGAATTTTGCCCTCTGACAAAGGTTGTTGTATTGGACGTTATAGCTAGTCCAATTCCGAACATTTCGGTGTTTTACTCTAAAGTTTTTCATAGAACAAAGTTTTTAAAAAAGTGTGTTCTAATATTTCACTCAAAATAGTTTTTTGAATTTTGGCCCGAATTTTGGACTTCTGAGAAAGGTTGTTGTATTGGACGTTATATCTAGTCCAATTCCCTACATTTTGGTGTGTAATATGTTTTGCTCTAAAGTTGTTCATATAACAAAGTTTTTAAAAAATAGTTTTGTTAAAAATTCATTAAAAATTGATTTTTGAATTTGGGCCGAATTTTAACATCTGACATATTTTGTTGTAGTGGACGTTATAGCTAGTCTAATACCCTTCATTTTGGTGTAAAAAATGTTTTGCTCTAAAGTTTTTCGTAGAACAAAGTTTTTAAAAAAGTGTTCTTTAAAATTTCACTCAAAATTGATTTTTGAGTTTGGGGCCGAATTTTGGCATTCTGACAAATGTTGTTGCATTTTACGTTGTAGCAAGTCTAATTCCCTACATTTAAGTGTATAATATGTTTTGCTTTAAAGTTTTTCGTAGAACAAAGTTTTTAAAAAAGTGTTCTTTAATATTTCACTCAAAATTGATTTTTGAGTTTGGGGCCGAATTTTGGCATTCTAACAAAAGTTGTTGTATTGGACGTTGTAGCTAGTCCAATTCCCTACATTTCGGTGTGTAATATGTTTTGTTCTAAAGTTGTTCATAAAACAAAGTTTTTAAAAAAGTGTGTGTTTTAATATTGACTTCAAAATTGTTTTTTGAATGTGGGGACGAATTTTGATCTCTGACAAAGGTTGTTGTATTGGACGTTGTAGCTAGTCCAGTTCCCCTACATTTTGGTTGTTGTTGTTGTTGTAACAGCTCGACTGTGGCCGATAGTTCTTTCCTGGGGAAAAAACTTTCGGTTGATACAGCTGTCGCTGGGTTGACAATCTTTGGCCGAGTATGACTCGGGTCGTTCCGGAGCGAAGATCCAATTGTCGTGGGAATGCTACATTTTGGTCTATAATATTGTTTTGATCTAAAGTTTTTCGTAGAACAAAGTTTTTAAAAAAGGGTTTTTTAATATTTCACTCAAAATTGATTCTTGAGTTTGGGTCCGAATTTTGGACTTATGACAAGGGTTGTTGTATTGAACTTTGTAGCTAGTCTAATTCCCTACATTTTGGTGTATAATATGTTTTGCCCTAAAGTTTTCCATAAAGCAAAGTTTTTTAAAAAAAAGTGTGTTTTAATATTTCACTCAAAATGGTTTTTTGAACTTGGGGCCGAATTTTGGACTTCTGGCATAGGTTGTTGTATCTTACGTTGTAGGAAATCCCATTCCCTGCACTTTGGTGTTTAATATGTTTTGCTTCAAAGTTTTTCGTAGAACAAAGTTTTTCAAAAAGTTTTCTTTAATATTTCACTCAAAATTTATTTTTGAGTTTGGGGCAGAATTTTGCCCTCTGACAAAGGTTGTTGTATTGTACGTTGTAGCTAGTCCAATTCCCTACATTTCGGTGTATAATATGTTTTGCTCTAAAGTTTTGCATAAACCAAAATTTTTAAAAAAGTGTGTTGTAATATTTAACTCAAAATTGTTATTTTGAATTTTGGGCCGAATTTTTTACTTCTGACAAAGGTTTGTTGTATTAGACGTTGTAGCTAGTCCAATTCCCTACATTTTGGTGTATAATATGTTTTGCTCAAAATGTTTTTTTTAGTTTGGGGCCGAATTTTGGACTTCTTTCAGTGGTTTTTTATTTTGCGTTGCAGCTAGTCCAATTCGCTACATTTCGGTGTATAATATGATTTGCTGTAAAGTTTTTCATATTACAGTTGTTCATAAAACAAAGTTTTCGAAAAAAGTTCTTTAACATTTCAGTAAAATTTGATTTTTGAGTTTGAGGCCGAATATTGGCATTCTAACAAAAGTTGTTGTATTGGACGTTGTGGCTAGTAAAATTCCCTACATTCTGGTGTGTAATATGTTTTGCTCTAAAGTTTTTCAAAATTGTTCTTTAATATTTCACTCAAAATTGATTTTTGAGTTTGGGACTTCTAACAAAGGTTGTTGTATTGGGCATTGTAGCTAGTCCAATCCCTACATTTTGGGATGTAATATGTTTTGCTCTAAAGTTGTTCATGAAACAAAGTTTTTAAAAAAGTGTGTTTTAATATTTCACTCAAAATTGATTTTTGAGTTTGGGGCCGAATTTTGGCATTCTAACAAAAGTTGTTGTATTGGACGTTGTAGCTAGTCTAATTACCTACATTTTGGTGTATAATATGTTTTGCTCTAAAGTTTTTCGTAGAACAAAGTTTTTAAAAAAGTGTTCTTTAATATTTCACTCAAAATTGATTCTTGAGTTTGGGGCCGAATTTTGGACTTTTGACAAGGGTTGTTGTATTGGGCGTTGTAGTTAGTCTAATTCCCTACATTTTTGTGCATAATATGTTTTCCTCTAAAGTTTTTCATAAAACAAAGTTTTTTAAAAAAAAGTGTGTTTTAATATTTCACTCAAAATTGTTTTTTGAATTTGGGCCCGAATTTTGATCTCTGAGAAATGTTGTTGTATTGTACGTTGTAGCTAGTCCAATTCCCCACATTTCGGTGTTTTGCTCTAAAATTTTTCATAGAACAAAGTTTTTAAAAAGGTGTGTTCTAATATTTCTCTCAAAATGGTTTTTTGAATTTTGGGCCGAATTTTGGACTTCTGAGAAAGGTTGTTGTATTGGACGTTATATCTAGTCCAATTCCCTACATTTTGGTGTGTAATATGTCTTGCTTTAAAGTTGTTCATATAACAAATTTTTTAAAAAAGGGTTTTTTAATATTTCATTAAAAATTGATTTTTGAATTTTGGGCCGAATTTTGATCTCTGACACATTTTGTTGTAGTGGACGTTATAGCTAGTCCAATACATTTTGGTGTATAATATATTTTGCTCGAAAGTTTTTCGTAGAACAAAGTTTTTAAAAAAAAGTGTTCTTTAATATTACACTCAAAATTGATTTTTGAGTTTGGGGCCGAATTTTGGCATTCTAACAAAACTTGTTGTATTGGACGTTGTAGCTAGTTAAATTCCCTACATTGTGGTGTGTAATATGTTTTGCTCTAAAGTTGTTCATAAAACAAAGTTTTTAAAAAGGTTTTTTTAATATTTCACTCAAAATTGATTTTTGAGTTTGGGGCCGAATTTTGGACTTCTGACAAAGGTTGTTGTATTGGGCGTTGTAGCTAGTCTAATTCTCTACATTTTAGCGTATAGTATGATTTGCTGTAAAGTTTTGTATATAACAAAGTTTTTAAAAAAGTGTGTTCTAATATTTCACTAAAAAATAGTTTTTTGAATTTTGGGGCGATTTTTGGACTTCTGTGAAAGGTTGTTGTATTGGCCGTTGTATCTAGTCCAATTCCCTACATTTTGGTGTGTAATATGTTTTGCTCTAAAGTTATTCATAAAACAAACTTTTATAAAAAGGTTTTTTTTAATATTTCACTCAAAATTGTTTTTTGAATTTGAAGCCGAATTTTGGACTTCTGGCAAAGGTTGTTGCTTTGGACGTTGTTACCTAAATTTTGGTGTATAATATGTTTTGCTCTAAATTTTTTCGTAGAACAAAGTTTTTCAAAAAGTGTTTTTTAATATTTTACTCAAAATTGATTTTTGAGTTTGGGGCCGAATTTTGGAGTTCTGACAAAGGTTGTTGTATTATACACTGTAGCTTGTCTAATTCCCTACATTTTGGTTTATAATATGTTTGCTCTAAAGTTTTTCATAAAACAAAGTTTTTAATATTTCACTCAAAATAGTTTTTTGAATTTTGAGCCGAATTTTGCTGTAAAGTTTTTCATATAACAGTTGTTCATAAAACAAAGTTTTTAAAAATGTTCTTTTATATTTCATTAAAAATTGATTTTTGAGTTTGGGGCAGAATTTTGGCATTCTAACAAAAGTTGTTTATATTGGACGTTGAGATAGTCCAATTCCCTACATTCTGGTGTGTAATATGTTTTGCTCTAAAAGTTGTTCATAAAACAAAGTTTTTAAAAAAAGGGTTTTTAAGATTTCACTCAAAATTGATTTTTGAGTTTGGAGCCGAATTTTGGACCTCGGACAAAATTTGTTGCATTGGGCGTTGTAGCTTGTCCAATTCCCTACATTTTGGTGTATAATATGTTTTGCTCTAAAGTTTTTAAAAATTTGTTCTTTAATATTTCACTCAACATTTATTTTTGAGTTTCTGACAAAGGTTGTTGTATTTGATGTATTTTTGCTGTAATGTTTTTCAAAAAAAGTGTTCTTTAACATTTCACTCAAAATGTTTTTTTTTTTAGTTTGGGGCCGAATTTTGGACCATTGACAAAGGTTGTTGTACTGGACGTTGTAGCTTGTCCAATACAACAACCTTTGCCAGAAGTCCAAAATTCGACCCCAAACTGAAAAAACTATTTTGAGTGAAATATTGAAATACACTTTTTTAAAAACTTTGTTTTATGAAAAACTTTAGAGCAAAACATATTATACACCAAAATGTAGGGAATTGGACTACCTACAACGTCCAATACAACAACCTTTTTCAGAAGTCCAAAATTCGGACCCAAACTCAAAAATCAATTTTGAGTGAAATATTGGAAACTACTTTTTTAAAAACTTTGTTTTATGAAAAATTTCAGAGTAAAAATGTTATACAACAAAATGTAGGGAATTGAACTAGCTACAACGTCCAATACAACAACTTTTGTCAGAGTGCCAAAATTCGGCCCCAAACTCAAAAATCCATTTTGAGTGAAATATTAAAGAACACTTTTTAAAAACTTTCTTCTACGAAAAACTTTACAGCAAAACATATTATACACCATAATGTAGGGAATTGGACTAGGTACAACGTCCAATACAACAACCTTTTTCAGAAGTCCAAAATTCGGACCCAAACTCAAAAATCAATTTTGAGTGAAATATTGGAAACTACTTTTTTAAAAACTTTGTTTTATGAAAAATTTCAGAGCAAAAATGTTATACAACAAAATGTAGGGAATTGAACTAGCTACAACGTTTAATACAACAACTGTTGTTGGAATGACAAAATTCGGCCCCAAACTCTACAATCAATTTTTAATAAAATGTTAAACAATTTTTAAAAACTTTGTTTTCTGAACAACTTTAGAGCAAAACATATTACACCCCAAAATGTACGGAATTGGACTAGCTACAACGTGCAATACAACAACCTTTTGTCAGAAGTCCCAAACTCTAAAATCAATTTTGAGTGAAATATTAAAGAACAATTTTGAAAAACTTTAGAGCAAAACACATTAGACACAAGTATGTAGGGAATTGGACTAGCTACAACGTCCAATACAACAACTTTTGTTAGAATGCCAAAATTCGGCCTCAAACTCAAAAATCAATTTTTAACGAAATGTTAAAGACCATTTTTTAAAAACTTTGTTTTATGAACAACTTTAGAGCAAAACATTTTACACACCAAAATGTAGGGAATTGGACTAGCTACAACGGCCAATACAACAACCTTTGTCAGAAGTCCAAAATCAGGTCACAAATTCAAAAAACAATTTTGAGTGAAATATTAGAAACCACTTTTTTTAAAACTTTGTTTTTATAAAAAAGTTTAGAGCAAAACATGTTGTAAACCAAAATGTAGGGAATTGTCTAGGTACAACGTCCAATACAACAACCTTTGTCAGAAGTCCAAAATTCGGCCCCAAACTAAAACAAGTATGAATATATCGGGGGCGTAGCCGACCATATGATACCCTACACCAGTCAGTATGTATATTAAAAATGGGGATTATTTAAAGAAATAAATAAAGAAATAAATAAAAAAATAAAGAAATTTTTTTAACCCTATTTGTGGGGTACGGTTGTATTGGGGATGGTCGAAATAATGGACCAATTTTAACCATTTTCAATAGGCTTCGTCCTTGGGCCAAAAGAAGCGCTTGTGCCAAATTTCATCCAATTATCTGGAAGCTAAGACGGACGGACTTAGCTTAATCGATAATAACAAAGTTCTATCTTATAACTTATATATATACAGGGTGTTTCATATTATAACTAATGTAATATGATATAATGATCATGTTTACACATGATTATTATACAACAAACACTTTTTTAAAAACTTTGTTCTACGAAAAGCTTTAGAGCAAAACCTATTATACACCAAAATGTGCGGAATTGGACTAGCTACAACGTAAAATACAACAACCTTTGTCAGAAGTCCAAAATTCGGCCCAAACTGAAAAAACCAATTTTGAGTGAAATATTAAGAAACCCTTTTTTAAAAACTTCGTTTTATGAAAAACTTTAGAGCAAACCATATTCTACACCAAAATGTAGGGAATTGGACTAGCTACAACGTCCAACACAACAACACTGGTCAGAAGTCCAAAATTCGGCCCAAACTTTGTTTTATAAACAACTTTAGAGCAAAACATATTTTTCAATATTTTGAGTGAAATATTAAAAAAACACTCTTTTAAAAACATTGTTTTATGAAAAACTTTACAGCAAAACATATTCTACACCAGATTGTAGGGAATTTGACTTGCTACAACGTCCAATACAACAACCTTTGTCAGAAGTTCAAAATTCGGTCCCATACTCAAAAAACAACATTGAGTGAAATATTGAAAACACTTTTTTAAAAACTTTGTTATATGAAAAACTTTAGAGCAAAACATATTCTACACCAAAATGTCAAAAAAACTATTTTGAGTAAAATATCAAATCACACTTTTTTAAAAACTATGTTATATGAAAAACTTTAGAGCAAAACATATTCTAGGGACTTGGACTAGCTACAACGCAAAATACAACAACCTTTGTCAGAAGTCCAAAATTCGGCCCTAAACTCAAAAAACCATTTTGAGTGAATTATTGAAATACACTTTTTTAAAAACTTTGTTTTATGAAAAACTTTAGAGCAGAACTTATGGCACACTAAAAAGAAATTTGACGTCTAATAAACAACCTTGGCCAGATGTCCAAAATTCGGCCCCAAACTAGAAAGACCAATTGTGAGTGAAATGTTAAGGAACACTTCTTTAAAAACTTTGTTCTACGAAAAACTTTAGAACAAAACATATTATACACAAAATGTAGGGAATTAGATTAGCTATAACATCTAATACAACAACTTTTGTTCGAAGGCCAAAATTCGGCTAAAAACTCAAAAATCAAGTTTGAGTAAAATGTTAACGAACACTTTTTTAAAAACTTTGTTATACGAAAAGCTTTAGCGCAAAACATATTATACACCAAAATGTACCGAATTTGACTAGCTACAACGTCCAATACAACAACGTTTGTCAAAGGTCCAAAATTCGGTCCCAAACTAAAAAACCATTTTGAGTGAAATGTTAAAGAACACTTTTTTTGAAAAACTTTACAGCGAAATATTGAGTGAAATATTTCAACACACTTTTTTAAAAAGTTTGTTATATGAAAAACAAAACATTTTATACACCAAAATGTAGGGATTTGGACTAGCTACAACGTAAAATACAACAACCTTTGCCAGAGGTAAAAAATTAGACCCCAAACTGAAAAAACAATTTTGAGTGAAATATTGAAAAACACTTTTTTAAAAACTTTGACCAACCCATATTATACACCAAAATGTAGGGAATTGGACTAGCTACAACGTCCAATAAACAAACTTTGTCAGAAGTCCAAAATTCCGCCCCTAACAAAAAAACCAATTGTGAGTGAAATGTTAAGGAACACTTCTTTAAAAACTTTGTTCTACGAAAAACTTTAAAACAAAACATATTTTACACAAAATGTAGGGAATTAGACTAGCTATAACGTCCAATACAACAACTTTCGTCAGAAGGCCAAAATTCGGATCCAAACTTAAAAATCGAACTTAAGTGAAATGTTAAAGAACAACAGCCTTTGTCAGAGGTCCAAAATTCGGCCCCAAACTAAAACAAGTAAGAATGTTATATAATACCCTACACCACAGTGTATTTCGGGGAATAATTAGTTTTCTTCTAAGTTTTTAATTAAATATTTTAAAAGTTAAGAAGTACTTAAGCCCTCCCGACACGCCACGGCTTATTCCAAGGGAGAGTAAATATGTTATTTCACTTATTCGATGTCTTTAAATAAAATATATTTAAGGTTAAATATAAAATATAAGCAATTATTAAACTTTATCGTTTCTAAGTCATCAAGGCTAGTATAAAACTTGGTTTGGCAGGTTTTTGTCCAGATACGAGTGTAATAAACACAATTATGAACTTAAAAGCCCTATTCGGCGGGTTCAGTTGTATGGGGGCAAGGTTAAATAATGAACCGATGTAAACCATTTTCAACAGGCTTCGTCTCTGGTACAATAGGAGATCGAGTGGCAAATTTCATTGAATTATCTTCAAAATTGCGACCTGTAGTTTGATTACAAGTTTTAAAAGACCTATTCGAGGGGTTCAGTTGTATGGGGGCTAGGTGAAATAATGGACCGATGTTAACCATTTTCAATAGGCTTCGTCTACGATACCATAAAAGATCATGTGGCAAATTTCATTGAATTATCTCCAAAATTGCGATCTGTAGTTTGATTGCAAGGTTTACAAGCCCTATTCGGGGGTTCAGTTTATGGGGGCTAGGTGAAATAATAGACCATTCTTAACCATTTTCAATTTCGTCCCTGGGACAATATAAGATTATGTACCAAATTTCATTGAATTATCTTAAAAATTGTGACCTGTAGTTTGACTACAAGGCTTACATGGACGGACAGACGGACGGACATCGCTAAATCGACTTAGAAAATGATTTTAAGCCGATTGGTATACTTTAAGGTGGGTATAGGACCAATATTATTGTGCGTTACAATCATCAGCACAAACCTAATATACCCTCTCCACTAAAGTGGTGTAGGTTATAAAAACCCATTTTGAGTGCAATGTTAAAAAAACTTTTTTTGAAAAACTTTACAGTAAAACATAATCTAGGGACAACCTTGTCAGAAGTCCTAAATTCGGCCGCAAACTCAAAAAACCATTTTGAGTGAAATATTAAAACACACTTTTTTAAAAACTTTGTTATATGAAAAACTTAAGAGCAAAACATATTATACACCAAAATGTAGGGAATTGGACTAGCTACAACCTTTGCGAGAAGCCCAAAATTCGACCACAAACTGAAAAAACAATTTTGAGTGAAATATTGAAAAGCACTTTTTTAAAAACTTTGTTTAATGAAAAACATTAGCACAAAACATATTATACACAAAATGTAAGGAATTGGACAAGCTACAACGTACAATATAACAAAGTTTGTCAGAAGTCCAAAATTCGACCCCAAACTGAAAAAACAATTTTGAGTGAAATATTGAAAAACACTTTTTTTAAAAACTTTGTTTTATGAAAACGCTTTTTTAAAAACTTTGTTTTATGAAAACGCTTTTTTAAAAACTTTGTTTTATGAAAACGCTTTTTTAAAAACTTTGTTTTATGACCAATTTTAGAGCAAAACATATTATACACCAAAATGAAACGTCCAATAAAACATTTTTAGTCAGAAGGCCAAAATTCGGCCCCAAACTAAAACATTAAATTTGAGTGAAATGTTAAAGAACACTTCTTTTAAAAACTTTGTTCAACGAAAAGCTTTAGAGCAAAACCTGTTATACACAAAAATGTACGGAATTGGACTAGCTACAACGTCCAATACAACAATCTTTGTCAGAGGTCGAAAATTCGGCCCCAAACAAAAAAACTTTTTGAGTTGTTAAAGAATACTTTTTTTGAAAAAAATGTAGGCACAACCTTTGTCAGAAGTCCAAAATTTGGCCCCAAAGTCAAAAAAACTATTTTGAGTAAAATATCAAATCACATCAAAACATATTCTAGGGACTTGGACTAGCTACAACGCAAAATACAACAACCTTTGTCAGAAGTCCAAAATTCGGCCCAAACTCAAAAAAACAATTTTGAGTGAAATATTGAAAAACACTTTTTTTAAAAAACTTTGTTTTGCGAAAAAACTTTAGAGCAAAACATATTATACACAAAATGTAGGGAACTAGACTAGCTACAACGTCCAATAAACAAACTTTGTTCTACTAAAAACTTTAGAGCAAAACATATTCTACACCAAGATGTAGGGACAACCTTTGTCAGAAGTTCAAAATTTGGCCCCAAATTCAAAAAAACTATTTTGAGTGCAATGTTAAAGAAAACTTTTTTTGAAAAACTTTACAGCAAAACATAATCTACACCAAAATGTAGGGACAACCTTTGTCAGAAGTCCTAAATTCGGCCGCAAACTCAAAAAACCATTTTGAGTGAAATATTAAAACACACTTTTTTAAAAACTTTTTTATATGAAAAACTTTAGAGCAACACACCAAAATGTAGGGTATTGAACTAGCTACAACGTCCAGTGGAAAAACTTTTATCAGAAGTTCAAAATTCGGCCCCAAACTAAAAAATCAATTTTGAGTGAAATGTTAAAGAACATTTTTTTTAAACTTTGTTCTACGAAAAACTTTAGAGCAGAACATATTCTACACCAAAATGTAGGGAATTGGACTAGTTACAATGCCCAATACAAAAATTTTTGTCAGAAGTCCAAAATTCGGCCCCAAACTCAAAAAAACATTTTGAGTGAATTATTGAAATACACTTTTTTAAAAACTTTGTTTTATGGAAAACTTTAGAGCAAAACTAATGGCACACTAAAAAGAAATTTGACTAGCAACAAAGTCCAATGCAACAACCTTTCTCAGAGGACCAAAATTCTTCCCCAAACTCAAAAATCAAATTTGAGTGAAATGTTAAAGAACACTTTTTTGAAAAACTTTACAGCAAAACATATTCTACACCAATATGTAGGGTATTGGACTAGCTACAACGTAAAATACAACAACCTTTGCCAGAAGTCAAAAATTCGACCCCAAACTGAAAAAACAATTTTTAGTGAAATATTGAAAAACACTTTTTTAAAAACTTTGTTTGATGATAAACCTTAGACCAAACCATATTATACACCAAAATATAGGGAATTGGACTAGCTACAACTTGCAATAAACAACCTTGGTCAGATGTCCAAAATTCGGCCCCAAACTAAAACAAGTATGAATGTATAGTCGGGCGTAGCCGACCGTATGATACCCTACACCAGTCAATATGTATGTTAACAATGGGGATTATTTAAAAAAATAAAGCATTTGGTTTGTTTTTT
>NC_060951.1:15889071-16031209 GCF_022045245.1 Lucilia cuprina
TGTTTTGCTCTTAAGTTTTTCATATAACAAAGTTTTTAAAAATGTGGTTTTGGTTTGGTTAGTTTGGGGCCGAATTTTTTACTTCTGATAAAAGTTTTTGCATTGGACGTTGTAGCTATTTCAATACCCTACATTTTGGTGTATAATATGTTTTGATACATTTTGGTGTAGAATATGTTTTGTTCTAAAGTTTTTCATATAGAAAAGTTTTTAAAAAAGTGTGTTTTAATATTTCACTCAAAATGGTTTTTTGAGTTTGCGGCCGAATTTAGGAATTCTGACAAGGTTGTCCCTAGATTATGTTTTGCTGTAAAGTTTTTCAAAAAAAGTTTTTTTTAACATTGCACTCAAAATGGGTTTTTATACCCTACACCACTTTAGTGGAGAGGGTATATTGGGTTCGTGTTTATACCTTAAAGTATACCAATCGGCTTAGAATCATTTTCTGGGTCGATTTAGCGATGTCCGTCTGTCTGTCCGTCCGTCCATGTAAACCTTGTAATCAAACTACAGGTCGCAATTTTTTAAGATAATTCAATGAAATTTGGTACATAATCTTATATTGTCCCAGAGACGAAATTGAAAATGGTTAAGATCGGTCTATTATTTCACCTAGCCCCGATAAACTGCACCCCCGAATAGGGCTTGTAAACCTTGCAATCAAACTACAGATCGCAATTTTGGAGATAATTCAATGAAATTTGCCACATGATCTTTTACGGTATCGTAGACGAAGCCAATTGAAAATGGTTAACATCGGTCCATTATTTCACCTAACCCCTATACAACTGAACCCCTCGAATAGGGCTTTTAAAACTTGTAATCAAACTACAGGTCGCAATTTTGAAGATAATTCAATAGAATTTGGCACTCGATCTCCTATTGTACCAGAGACGAAGCCTGTTGAAAATGGTTTACATCGGTCCATTATTTAACCTAGCCCCCATACAACTGAACCCGCCGAATAGGGCTTTTAAGTTCATAATTGTGTTTAATACACTCGCCAAACCAAGTTTTATACTAGCCTTGATGAACGATAAAGTTTAATAATTGCTTATATTTTATATTTAACCTTAAATATATTTTTTTGCAGACATCGAATAAGTGAAATAACATATTTACTCTCCCTTGGAATAAGCCGTGGCGGAAGGGCTTAAGTACTTCTTAACTTTTAAAATATTTAATTAAAAACTTAGAAGGAAACTAATTATTCCGCGAAATACACTGTGGTGTAGGGTATTATATAACATTCTTACTTGTTTTATGTGTTGTTTATAGAAAACGTGTGAGTAGTTTGAGTAAAAATTTTACTTTTATTTTGTTTTTGTTACAATAACAAAATACAAGTAAAATTTGTGCTCAAACTAATTGCTCGGTATCCAGAAACAGCACATTAGTTTGGGGCCGAATTTCGGACCTCTGACAAAGGCTGTTGTTCTTTAACATTTCACTTAAGTTCGATTTTTGAGTTTGGATCCGAATTTTGGCCTTCTGACGAAAGTTGTTGTATTGGACGTTATAACTAGTCTAATTCCCTACATTTTGTGTATAATATGTTTTGTTTTAAAGTTTTTCGTAGAACAAAGTTTTTAAAGAAGTGTTCCTTAACATTTCAATCACAATTGGTTTTTTTGTTAGAGGCGGAATTTTGGACTTCTGACAAAGTTTGTTTATTGGACGTTGTATCTAGTCCAATTCCCTACATTTTGGTGTATAATATGGTTTGGTCTAAAGTTTTTCATAAAACAAAGTTTTTAAAAAAGTGTTTTTCAATATTTCACTCAAAATTGTTTTTTCAGTTTGGGGTCGAATTTTGGACTTCTCTCAAAGGTGGTTGTATTTTGCGTTATAGCTAGTCCCTACATTTTGGTGTATAAAATGTTTTGTTTTTCATATAACGAAGTTTTTAAAAAAGTGTTCTTTAACATTTCACTCAAAATTGATTTTATAGTTTGGGGCCGAATTTTGGACTTCTGACAAACGTTGTTATATTGGACGTTGTAGCTAGTCCAATACCTTGCATTTTGTGTATAATATGTTTTGCTCTAAAGTTTTTCATAAAACAAAGTTTTTAAAAAAGTGTTTTTTAATATTTTACTCAAAATTGTTTTTTTGAGTTTGGGCCGAATTTTGGACTTTTGACAAAAGTTGTTGTATTGAACGTTGTAGCCAGTCCAATTCCCTACATTTTGGTATAGAATATGTTTTGCTCTAAAGCTTTTCGTAGAACAAAGTTAAAAAAAATGTTCTTTAACAATTCACTCAAAATTGATTTTTTAGTTTGGGGCCGAATTTTGGACTTCTGACAAACGTTGTTATATTGGACATTGTAGCTAGTCTAATTCCTTACATTTTGTGTATAATATGTTTTGTTCCAAAGTTTTTCGTAGAACAAAGTTTTTAAAAAAGTGTTCTTTAACATTTCACTCACAATTGTTTATTTAGTTTGGGGCCGAATTTTGGACCTCTGATAAAAGTTTTTTCATTGGACGTTGTAGCTAGTTCAATACCCTACATTTTGGTGTATAATATGTTTTGCTATATTTTGGTGTAGAATATGTTTTGCTCTAAAGTTTTTCATATACATCCCTACATTTTGGTGTAGATTATGCTTTGCTGTAAAGTTTTTCAAAAAAAGTTTTCTTTAACATTGAACTCAAAATGGGTTTTTTTTAGTTTGGGACCGAATTTTGGTCCTCTGACAAAGGCTGTTGTTCTTTAACATTTCACTTAAGTTCGATTTTTGAGTTTGGGTCCGAATTTTAGCCTTCTGACGAAAGTTGTTGTACTGGACGTTATAGCTGGTCTAATTCCTTACATTTTGTGTATAATATGTTTTGTTTTAAAGTTTTTCGTAAAACAAAGTTTTTAAAGAAGAGTACCTTAACATTTCACTCACAATTGGTTAGGGGCGGAATTTTGGACTTCTGACAAAGGTTGTTTATTGGACGTTGTAGCTAGTCCAATTCCCTACATTTTGGTGTATAATATGGTTTGGTCTAAAGTTTTTTATAAAACAAAGTTTTTAAAAAAGTGTTTTCCAATATTTCACTCAAAATTGTTTTTTCAGTTTGGGGACGAATTTTGGACTTCTGACAAACGTTGTTATATTGGACGTTGTAGCTAGTCCAATTCCCTACATTTTGTGTATAATATGTTTTGTTCTAAAGTTTTTCATTAAACAAAGTTTTTAAAAAAGTGTTTTTCAATATTTCACTCAAAATTGTTTTTTCAGTTTAGGGTCGAATTTTGGGCTTCTCGCAAAGGTTGTTGTATTTTGCGTTGTAGCTAGTCCAATTCCCAACATTTTGGTGTATAATATGTTTTGCTCTTAAGTTTTTCATATAACAAAGTTTTTAAAAATGTGGTTTTGGTTTGGTTAGTTTGGGGCCGAATTTTGGACTTCTGATAAAAGTTTTTGCATTGGACGTTGTAGGTAGTTTAATACCCTACATAATATGTTTTGCTACATTTTGGTGTAGAATATGTTTTGCTCTAAAGTTTTTAAAAAAGTGTGTTTTAATATTTCACTCAAAATGGTTTTTTGAGTTTGCGGCCGAATTTAGGACTTCTGACAAAGGTTGTCCCTAGATTATGTTTTGCTGTAAAGTTTTTCAAAAAAAGTTTTCTTCAGAACTCAAAATGGGTTTTTTTAGTTTGGGGCCGAATTTTGGACCTCTGACAAAGGCTGTTGTTCTTTAACATTTCACTTAAGTTCGATTTTTGAGTTTGGGTCCGAATTTTTGCCTTCTGACGAAAGTTGTACTGGGCGTTATAGCTGGTCTAATTCCCTACATTTTGTGTATAATATGTTTTGTTTTAAAGTTTTTCGTAAAACAAAGTTTTTAAAGAAGAGTACTTTAACATTTCACTCACAATTGGTCTTTGTTTTTTGTTAGGGGCGGAATTTTGGACTTCTGACAAAGGTTGTTTATTGGACGTTGTAGCTAGTCCAATTCCCTACATTTTGGTGTATAATATGGTTTGGTCTAAAGTTTTTCATAAAACAAAGTTTTAAAAAAGGTGTTTTCCAATATTTCACTCAAAATTGTTTTTTCAGTTTGGGGTCGAATTTTGGACTTCTGACAAACGTTGTTATATTGGACGTTGTAGCTAGTCCAATTCCCTACATTTTGTGTATAATATGTTTTGTTCTAAAGTTTTTCATTAAACAAAGTTTTCAAAAAAGTGTTTTTCAATATTTCACTCAAAATTGTTTTTTTTTCAGTTTAGGGTCGAATTTTGGGCTTCTCGCAAAGGTTGTTGTATTTTGCGTTGTAGCTAATCCAATTCCCAACATTTTGGTGTATAATATGTTTTGCTCTTAGGTTTTTCATATAACAAAGTTTTTAAAAATGTGGTTTTGGTTTGGTTAGTTTGGGGCCGAATTTTGGACTTCTGATAAAAGTTTTTGCATGGACGTTGTAGATAGTTTAATACCCTACATAATATGTTTTGCCAAATTTTGGTGTAGAATATGTTTTGCTCTAAAGTTTTTAAAAAAAAGTGTGTTTTAATATTTCACTCAAAATGGTTTTTTGAGTTTGCGGCCGAATTTAGGACTTCTGACAAAGATTATGTTTTGCTGTAAAGTTTTTCAAAAAAAAGTTTTCTTTAGAACTCAAAATGGGTTTTTTAGTTTGGGGCCGAATTTTGGACCTCTGACAAAGGCTGTTGTTCTTTAACATTTCACTCAAGTTCGATTTTTGAGTTTAGGTCCGAATTTTGGCCTTCTGACGAAAGTTGTTGTATTGGACGTTATGGCTAGTCTAATTCCCTACATTTTTTGTATAATATGTTTTGTTTTAAAGTTTTTCGTAGAACAAAGTTTTTAAAGAAGTGTTCCTTAACATTTTACTCACAATTGGTTTTTTTTGTTAGGGGCGGAATTTTGGACTTCTGACAAAGTTTGTTTATTGGACGTTGTAGCTAGTCCAATGTAGATAGTCCAAAAAAAGTGTTCGTTAACATTTTACTCAAATTTAATTTTTGAGTTTTTGGCCGAATTTTGGCCTTCGGACAAAAGTTGTTGTATTAGACGTTATAGCTAGTCTAATTCCCTACATTTTGTGTATAATATGTTTTGTTCTAAAGTTTTTCGTAGAACAAAGTTTTTAAAGAAGTGTTCCTTAACATTTCACTCACAATTGGTCTTTCAAGTTTGGGGCCGAATTTTGGACATCTGACCAAGGTTGTTTATTAGACGTCAAATTTCTTTTTAGTGTGCCATAAGTTCTGCTCTAAAGTTTTTCATAAAACAAAGTTTTTAAAAAAGTGTATTTCAATAATTCACTCAAAATGGTTTTTTGAGTTTGGGGCCGAATTTTGGACTTCTGACAAAAGTTGTTGTATTGGGCATTGTAACATCTTGGTGTAGAATATGTTCTGCTCTAAAGTTTTTCGTAGAACAAAGTTTTAAAAAAAATGTTCTTTAACATTTCACTCAAAATTGATTTTTTAGTTTGGGGCCGAATTTTGGACTTCTGACAAACGTTGTTATATTGGACGTTGTAGCTAGTCCAATACCTTGCATTTTGTTTATAATATGTTTTGCTCTAAAGTTTTTCATAAAACAAAGTTTTTAAAAAAGTGTGTTTTAATATTTCACTCAAAATTGTTTTTTTGAGTTTGGGCCGAATTTTGGACTTTTGACAAAGGTTGTTGTATTTTACGTTGTAGCTAGTCCAAGTCCCTACATTTTAGTGTAGAATATGTTTTGCTCTAAAGTTTTTCATATAACATAATTTTTAAAAAAATGTGATTTAATATTTTACTCAAAATAGTTTTTTTTGAATTTGGGGCCAAATTTTGGACTTCTGACAAAGCTTGTTGTATTTTACGTTGTAACTAGTCCAATTCCCTACATTTTGGTGTAGAATATGTTTTGCTGTAAAGTTTTTCAAAAAAGTGCTTTTCAAAATTTCACTCAAAATGGTTTTTTGAGTTTGGGGCCGAATTTTGGACTTCTGAAAAAAGTTGTTGTATTGAACGTTGTAGCCAGTCCAATTCCCTACATTTTGGTATAGAATATGTTTTGCTCTAAAGCTTTTCGTAGAACAAAGTTTAAAAAAAATGTTCTTTAACAATTCACTCAAAATTGATTTTTTAGTTTAGGGCCGAATTTTGGACTTCTGACAAACGTTGTTATATTGGACGTTGTAGCTAGTCCAATACCTTGCATTTTGTGTATAATATGTTTTGCTCTTAAGTTTTTCATATAACAAAGTTTTTAAAAATGTGGTTTTGGTTTGGTTAGTTTGGGGCCGAATTTTGGACTTCTGATAAAAGTTTTTGCATTGGACGTTGTAGCTAGTTTAATACCCTACATAATATGTTTTGCTACATTTTGGTGAAGAATGTGTTTTGCTCTAAAGTTTTTAAAAAAGTGTGTTTTAATATCTCACTCAAAATGGTTTTTTGAGTTTGCGGCCGAATTTAGGACTTCTGACAAAGGTTGTCCCTAGATTATGTTTTGCTGTAAAGTTATTCAAAAAAAGTTTTCTTTAGAACTCAAAATGGGTTTTTTTTAGTTTGGGGCCGAATTTTGGACCTCTGACAAAGGCTGTTGTTCTTTAACATTTCACTCAAGTTCGATTTTTGAGTTTAGGTCCGAATTTTGGCCTTTTGACGAAAGTTGTTGTATTGGACGTTGTAGCTAGTAAAATTCCCTATACTTGGGTGTGTAATATGTTTTCCTCTAAAGTTTTTCATAAAACAAAGCTTTTCAAAAATTGTTCTTTAACATTTCACTCAAATTTGATTTTTGAGTTTAGGGCCGAATTTTGGCCTTCTGAATTTCTTTTTGGACGTTATAGGTAGTCCGATTTCCCACATTTTGTGTATAACATGTTTTGCTTTAAATTTTTTTCATAGAATATATTTTTAAAAAAGTGTGTTTTAATTTTTCTCTCAATATTGTTTTTTGAATTTGGGCCCGAATTTTGGACCTCTGACAAAGGTTGTTGTATTGGACGTTGTGTATAATATGTTTTGCTCTAAAGTTTTTCGTAAAACAAAGCTTTTCAAAAATTTTTCTTTAACATTTCACTCAAATTTGATTTTTGAGTTTGGGGCCAAATTTTGCCCTTCTGACAAAAGTTGTTGTATTGGACGTTATAGCTAGTCCAATTCCCTACATTTTGGTGTATAATATGTTTTGCTCTAAAGTTGTTCATAAAATAAATTTTTTTTAAAAAATTGCTTTTCAATATTTCACTCAAAATTGTTTATTGAGTTTGGGAAAGAATTTTTGTCCTCTGAGAAATGTTGTTGCATTGGACGTTGTTGCTAGTCAAACTTCTTTTTGGTGTGCCAAAAGTTTTGCTCTAAAGTTTTTCATAAAACAAAGTTTTTAAAAAAGTGTATATCAATATTTCAGTTAAAATTTTTTTTTTTTTTAGTTTGGGGCTGAATTTTGGACCTCTGACAGAGGTTGTTGTATTGGACGTTGTAGCTAGTCCAATTCCATAAATTTTAGTTTATTATATGTATTGCTCTAAAGCTTTTCGTAGAACAATTTTTTTAAAAATTGGCCAAATTTTTTCATTCTAACAAAATTTGTTGTGTTGAATGTTGTAGCTAGTCCAATTCCCTACATTTTGGTGTGTAATATGTTTTGCTCTAAAGTTTTTCATAAAACAAAGTTTTTAAAAAAGTGAATTTTAATATTTCACTCAATCTTGTTTTTTTAGTATGGGACCGAATTTTGAACTTCTGACAAAAGTTGTTGTATTGGACGTTGTAGCTAGTCCAATTCCCTACATTTTGCCGTATAATATGTTTTGTTCTAAAGTTTTTCGTAGAACAAAGTTTTTAAAAAAGTTTTCTATAACATTTCACTCAAATTTGATTTTTGAGTTTGGGGCCGAATTTTGGCCTTCTGACAAAAGTTTTTGTATTGGACGTTATAGCTAGCCTAATTCCCTACATTTTGGTATATAATATGTTTTGCTCTAAAAAAAACAAAGTATTTAAAAAAGTGCTTTTCAATATTTCTCTCAAAATTGTTTTTTTAGTTTGGAGAAAGGTTGTTGCATTGGACGTTATTGCTAGTCAAATTCCTTTTTGGTGTGCCATAAGTTTTGCTCTAAAGTTTTTCATAAAACAAAGTTTTTAAAAAAGTGTATATCAATATTTCACTCAAAATTGTTTTTTCAGTTTGGGGTCGAATTTTTGACTTCTGGCAAGGGTTGGTGTACTTTACGCTGTAGCTAGTCCAATTCCCTACATTTTGGTGAATAATATGTTTTGCTCTAAAGTTTTTCATATAAAAAAGATTTTAAAAAAGTGTGTTTAAATAATGCACTTAAAATTGTTGTTTGAATTTGCGGCCGAATTTTGGACTTCTGACAAAGGTTGGTGGTGTAGAATATGTTTTGCTGCAAAGTTTTTCAAAAAAAGTATTCATTAACATTGCACTCAAAATAGGTTTTTTTAGTTTGGGTCCGAATTTTGGCCTTCTGACAAATGTTGTTGTATTTTACGTTGTAGATAGTCCAATTGCCTACATTTTGGTGTTTGATATGTTTTGCTCTAAAGTTTTTCATAAAACAAAGTTTTTCAATATTTCATTCAAAATTGTTTTTTTGAGTTTCGGCCGTATTTTTAACTTCTGACCAAGGATGGTGTATTGGATGTTTCAGCTAGCCCAATTCCCTACATTTTGGTGTTTTGCTCTATAGTTGTTCTTTAACATATCACTCAAAATTTATTTCTGAGTTTGGGGCCGAATTTTGGCCTTCTGATAAAGGTTGTTTATTGGACGTTGTAGCTAGTCCATTTTCCTACATTTTGCCGCATAATATGTTTTGCTGTAAAGTTTTTCATAACACAAAGTTTTAAAAAAAAGTATTTTCAATATTTCACTAAAAACTGCTTTTTGAATTTGGAGCCGAATTTTGGACTTCTGACAAAGGTTGTTGTATTGGACGTTGTAGCTAGTCCAATTCCCTACATATTGGTGTATAATATGTTTTGCTCTGAAGTGGTTCATAAAACAATGTTTTTAAAAAAGTTTTTTTTTTTCAATATATCACTCAAAGTTGTTTCTTTGAGTTTAGGCCGAATTTTGGACTTCGGACAAAGGTTGTTGTATTGGACGTTGTAGCTAGTAAAATTCCCTACATTTTGGTGTGTAATATGTTTTGCTCTCAAGTTTTTCATATAACAAAGATTTTCAAAAATTGTTCTTTAACATTTCACTCAAATTTGATTTTTGAGTTTAGGGCCGAATTTTGGCCTTCTGACAAAAGTTTTTTTATTGGACGTCATAGGTAGTCCGATTTCCTACATATTGTGTATAATATGTTTTGCTATAAAGTTTTTCATATAACATAGTTATAAAAAAGTGTTTTTTTTTTAATTTGGGGCCGAATTTTGGACTTCTGAAAAAGGTTGTCCCTACATTTTGGAGTAGAATATGTTTAGCTGTAAAGTTTTTCAAAAAAAGTGTTCTCTAACATTTCACTTAAAATGTTTTTTTTAGTTTGGAGCCGAATTTTGGACCTCTGACAGAGGTTGTTTTATTGGACGTTGTAGCTAGTCCAATTCTCTACATTTTGGTGTTATAGTGGATGGTGGCATATTTAAAGAAAACCCGATTGTAATGACGGTTGTTTAATCACTGACTTGCAGCTTCTTTATTGATTTATGTTTATGCTTTTTTATATTGTTTCTTGTTAAGTATAAGAGTTTCAATTATACAAATATTAAGTAGAGTGAGAGGACAAATTACTATTAAGCAATAAGTATAAAGGAGTTAGTTATATGTATATCAAGAACAATAGAATAATAATGGGTGTTAAGTTAATATTAAAGTAACTTACAATTAAGAAATAAAGATAAAGTAAGTAATGTAAATGTATAGTAAATATAATTTATAATAATGGGTGATGAGTTGACACTACACCTCCCTTCTTTGAGAAAAAAAATGATAAAATCAAATTAGGTGATCAGTCTATTTGAATTTATTATTATTTTTTTTTTTTTTTTTGTTTTTTCTACAAATTTCTGGTTTTCATTTTTGAAATTCATTAATTAACAAAATTAAAAAATTTTATTAATTTTTCTTTTGTTTTTTTTTTAAATTTATTAATTTTTGAAAAAAATAACTTATTTTTGTTTTTATTTTTTTTGTGTTTAATTTGTTAAACAAATATTTCGTTTAATGAATATAAAGTAATTTTGTTGAATATATAATTAAATTATTATGAAATTAAGCTTTTCTTATTCCATCTTTATGTAACGTTTTTTCTTTTATTGAAATTTCATTATATATTGTTACATTTACTCCATTAATTTCCTTTACAATAAATGATCCATCATAAGTATATACGTTTAAATTTATCGTAAGGTTCTTTTTTTATAAAAATTTTATCGTTTATATTCAGATTACAGGGTTTTGCAAAATGATCATACAGGTTTTTGTTTCTCTTTTTATGTTTTTCTATAAGTTCCCTTGTTAAAATATGAGATTTTTGTAATCGATATTTAACTTCTTTGCTATAGTTTTCTACATTGTAAATAGGATCAATATTTCCGAGATTTATTTGGTTTGGCAAAGTTACTTTTCTTCCAAATACTAATTCGAATGGTGTATATTTGTTATCGAATACTGAACTCGAAGTTGTGTTATGAAAAAAAGTAAAATATATTAAGTACGTATCCCAGTCTGAAATATTCTCATCAACATATGATCTAATATATTCGTTAAAAACACGGTGATTACGTTCTGCTGTTCCCAAAGTCTGATGGTGATAGGCTGTCGAAAAATTTATTTTGATATTCAAAAGTTTACAAAGTTCACAAAACACCTCATTCTTAAATTCTGTACCTAAATCTGACATAATACAACTCATTCTTCCATAAACCAAAATAAAATTCTCAAAAATTGCTTGTGCGACTGTTGTTGCACTTTTATCAGGCAAAGATATTGTAACTAGATACTTCGTGAAATCACAAATTAATGTCAACGCATATTTGTTACCACGTTTTGATGTAGGCAATGGACCAATGGTGTCCAACACAACAACATCAAAAGGTTTAACAGGAGTTGGAGTCAAAATAAGTTCTTCTCTAGTTCCAGTTTTAACTTTATTTAAATTACAATCTTTACAATTTTTAACATATGAAGCGATATCCCTAGTCATTTGCTTCCAGTAATATTTCGTTCTCAACTTTGCATACAACCTTTTACGCCCACAATGTCCACCTAAAATCGGATCGTTATGATAAATTTCTAATAGCTGTTTTTTTTTCTTTCTTCATCAAATATAGTTTCAATTGGGTCTACTAGTATAATTTCTAAAGTTTTTAATATTTTATTACCATGGCTCTTTAATTCCTGAATAGTGAATATAGTAAAAAATGTATCGGTCTTTACCCATTCTAAAGTATAAATGTTATTATTGTTGGCTTCTTCCTGTAGCCTCAAAAGCATATCATCGAAATTCAATGTTTCGTTAACAATATCAACATTTATAAGAAATTTCAATTTAAATTTATTATAGATTTTTAATTTAATCGCATTTATCTTTTCATTAACGTAATATATTTCCGACTTTATTTTTGAAACTTTTTTATCGAAATCATGGGAAAATTTATCATAAATTTTTAATTTTAGCTTTCCAACATACTATAATGGCTCTTTCTTCATGTCGGTTTGCTTAGACATTGCTCGAGTTGTTACAGAAAGAATGCTCTCATTACTCGTTTGGTTTTTCAATTTGTTAATTGAAATGCGAGATAAGGCATCCGCACCGACATTATCCTTGCCCTTAATGTGTTCGATTGAAAAATTATATTCGGATAATTTTAGTCTTATTTTAGTCAATTTAGAAGATGGATCTTTCATGTTAAATAGGTATACCAAAGGTCTATGATCTGTTCTAACGACAAACTCTGTACCATAAACATATGGTCGAAATTGATTTATGGCAAAATATATAGCAAGCAGTTCTTGTTCGATAATTGGTTTCTTTTGTTCGGAATGACTAAAGGCTTTAGATGCGTAGTATATTGGCAAATCGAATCCATTAAAATTTTGGCTTAAGATTGCCCCACAACCGGTTTTTGAAGCATCCACTGTAATTAGAAATTGCTTTGTAAAATCTGGATATTGAAGAATTTTTGGAGAAATTAATTGTTCTTTAATTTTTTTCGAAAATTTACTTTTTTCCTAGTTAAATAGTTAAGTGGTGCTGCAAGAGAAGCAAAATTAGGAATAAATCTCCTGTAATAGTTAGCAAAAGCAATGAAACGTTTAACAGAATCTTTGTTAGTGGGTACTGTGTACTTTCTAACAGCGGATATTTTACTGTCATCTGGCAACAATCCATTTGAGGTACATTTATGACGCAAAAAAGTAACTTCTGGCCTAAAAAAATTACATTTATAGGGATTAATTTTCAAATTAAATTTTCTTAAGGTATCAAAAACACTGGTTAAATTTTTCAAGTGATGTTGTTTGCTACATCCGATTACAATTATATCATCTATATATAAAAAAGCTTTGTTTGGTTTTAAACCTGAAAATGCTATGGACATCATACGAGAGAAAGAATTTGGAGCTACATTTAGACCAAAAGGTAAGACTTTCCAACGATATGAGCCCTGATCAGTACTAAACGAAGTCAAGTCTCTTGACTCGGGGTGAAGTGGTATTTGATGGAAACCAGAGAACAAGTCAAGTATGGAAAAATACTTAGCTCGACCAAGATTATCAAGTATATCGTCTATTCTCGGCAGTGGAAACTTATCAGCAACCAATTTTCTATTAATAGCCCTAAAATCAACACACATACGATAGGATTTGCTATCATCTGGACTTTTCTTTGGGACTAAAATTAAGGGACTATTGTAATTGGAAGTGCTTAGTTCAATTAAATCATTATCAAGTAAATTTTGTACCTGCCGTTTTATTTCAGCCCTATGTGCGTATGGCAGTCGATAATTTTTTACATAAACTTGAGACTTATCATTAACCCTTAACTTCTGCTCATAAAAATTATTTATAAGTAGTCATCTTATCATTCCTTAACGTAAATATATCAGCATATTTTTCACATAATGACATTAAATCGTCCTTAACATAATGTGGAATTTTATCCTTTAAAATCATTTTAAGGTTATTGATACGATTATTGCAAGAAATATTTTCATTAATAGAGTAAATATAAAATTGAGAAAGTTTTTCAAATTTAACATTATAATTTTGCATACATTTAATCTCATCAGTTGTGTTTAAAATACGTAATAGAGGGTTTTCCGTATTTACAATACACTTACTAATGAAAACACCATCACAGATTTCCTGAGAATCAATAAAAATCGGTTCTGTCACATCGTCAATGTGAAATATTCTAAAAACTTCACTTCTTGGTGGTAGAAAATAAGAATTTTTGCTGATTCCATGGTAAATTGGAATAATGATTTTTTCACCACATATATAAAAAGAAACTGTCATTGTATTATAGTCAATGTTGCACTTATTTGTCTTCAGAAAATCCTTACCTAATATACCATCTGATGGGATATTAAAGTTGTCAGACACGATGTGAAAAGTTTGCGATATTGAATAATTCGAAATAAGTAATTCAGTATTTATTGTACCTAATGATTTTACTGTATTAGCTGTTATGCCGACAATATTGATATAATTTTGGTCATTTATTGGAAAATTTTTATCTATGCTAGAAACTTTTAAAATTGAAATGTCTGCTTGAGAATCGACTACTTAGAAAAGAGTTAGTTTTAAATGGTGATACAGAGCATTTTAAATGTATAAAATCTGAATAGTTTAAATTTAGACTATATACAGATTTAATGATATTTTCATTAGTTAAATTTGATTGTTCTCCTCCCTCAGCAATTCCTGCTAAGGGACTTCGGCGTTTAAAGTTCTAACCGAAGTACCTTGGCCATAGGAATTGTTACCTGTGTTCTGGGTATAACCCGAATTATTGTTATGTCGACCATGATTTGTGTATCCACCACGATTATGTCTTCCTCTATTGTTGAATTTACCATGAATATTGTTATTACGTCCTCTGTAGCCATTATATTCACTATGACTTCTATTGTTGTTGTTGTTAGATCTGTAAAAATTATGATAACCTCCATACGAGTTTCTTGAATTATTCATATTACGGTTATTGAAATTTGAACCATTTCTACTATAATTCATTGCTAGCACCTGACTCTCTTTTGCCGTATTTGATTCTTCCACAATTAATTTTGCCACTACATCCTTAGGTTCGGAAAAAACTGTAGATGCCAAAATAGCTTTTACCATGTCAGACTTGGCATTACTTCTACAAATGTTCACAGTTTGTTCTATTGCCATTTCATGTGCTTTTACTTTGGTAATACCTTCAATCACTAGTGAACGCTGTAAAGCATCTGCCAGTTCCTCAACATTTTTAGCAAAATTTACATAATTATTGTTTCTAACATTTAAAGATGCAATTCTACCAGCTACTACCTTTGAGCTGTCTGGTTTTATTTTACTCCTAAGGGAATCCTTAATCTCTTCTATGGTCAATATATTTTCAGGTAAAACATCCCTAGCTTTTCCATCTAACTTGGATTTTATGAAAGAAATGAGGCATATGTTCAAATTTGGTGCTGTTAGTTCCTTAATCAAACTAATTTTATCAAGAAAAGAATTAAGAGTTAAAGGGTTTTTATCTTTTCGTCTATCGAAGCCATTTCCAAACTATTCGAACTATAAGCTGTACCAATTTTAATTTCCTTATCTTTCCCAGTACTTGAATACAATTGCTCTTTTTTATAACTTTCCTCTTTATCATCACCAAACTCTGTTTCGGAACTACTATCTGTCATAACTTCTTTACATACGAGTTCAAATAAATCGATACCAAATCTCTGTAATCAAATTTATATATTCATCAACTTTACTTTAATTACTTGAAATAGGACGTTTTTGAAGAATTATTCTTTTAATTTTATAAAAATTAGAAATCAATTCTTTAAATTTTGTAATTTCAAATTCAGTTGTAGACATTTACTAAGTTAATATTTATAATTAATTATAATATTTTCTGAGTTTTAAATATTTGATTTTTGATTTGTATTTACAATTATTTCCAATTTTCATTTTTTCTTTTTCTATTTCCCATATAAATCAATTTTCATACTTTTTATATTTTGTTTTTATACATATATATTTTTTTATTATTTATTAAAAAAAATTACAAAATTTAGCACTTATTATATTCATTAATATTAAAGAACAAAATTCTTAGTTTTTAAATAAATCTAAAAATATTAGTTCTTAACAATGTATTCATAATTTTAGATAGAATGTGCAAATTTTGATTTTTTAATAAATTTTTTCAAAATTTTTGGCAAAATTTATATTTATATAGCATAATATTTTTAAAATATAAGTACTTTTATTTTTAGAAAAAGTATGTTTTTAATTGATTTTTCTTATTATTTATATACAATCATATATAATATATTATTTTATAAATAATTAAGGATAATTAATAAAATTTATAATTAAAATAAGAATAATAATTTTATAATATAATATAGTAAGTAAATATGTAATTATTAAAGTTCAACTTATACATGTTTTATCATACACCACAAACTACAATAATTTTTTGATGAACCACAAAATAAGCTTTGCTGCTGAACGATGCTACTGCTGTCGTATATGATGAAATGTTGACGCTATTGTAGCTGCTGCCTCCAAAAACACATTTTTTGTAGTTTCACTCCAACTCTCTTTCTTATTTTTTTTTTGTCTTTTTTTTCAAATTTTGATATTTTATTTCGTTTCTTTGTAATGCATTTTTCTTTTTTATGTTGTACTATGTTCTTTTATCTGCACTCTTTCTCCTTCATCTTCTTCTTTTGCACTTTATCACACTAGCTCGCTCTCCTTTGATCTTTCTTTAATCTTTTGTTCTATATTTTTTGCATATTTGAAATTCCTTTCTTAAAACAGTTATTTTTTTCTTATTTTGTCACATTTGTTTGCTAAACTGCATACTTTAAATTCTTTTGGTATAGTTATTTGTTTTTTTCACATAAAATATTTGTAATTGTTTTTGTCGTACATTTTCATAACCACGTTTTTGAAAATTTTAACTATATATATTTTTTAACTTTCGTTGAGTTTTTGTTTAATATTGTTTTTTTTCTCACATTGTTTTTTTTTTTGATAATTTTTGTAGTTTTTCACTTTTTTCTTTTTTGATAATTTTTATAGTTTTTCACTTTTTTATAATTTTTGTAGTTTTTCACTTTTTTTATAATATTAGTAGTAGTTTGTTGTATTCAATATGAAAAATGTTTCTTTTGCTTTTTCTTTAATTTAGTTTTTATTTTTATTTTTTTTTTTTTTTGCATTTTTTTTGGAAATTTTAATTGAATTTTAAAATTGTGTTTTTTTTTATTTTATTTAAATTTCAAATTTCTATTGTTCAACTGTTTTAAATTTTAAATTATAATTACACAATCGCGTAAAACGTTAATTGGTTTTACGACTTCGATATGATCTTGTTTAATTTTTTTCCACTTAACAGAAAACGTGTTTTAAAGAAAAAAAAAAAAAGACATCGAAAGTCCTCCGGTCCTGTCACGGTCGCCATATAGTGGATGGTGGCATATTTAAAGAAAACCCGATTGTAATGACGGTTGTTTAATCACTGACTTGCAGCTTCTTTATTGATTTATGTTTATGCTTATTTATATTGTTTCTTGTTAAGTATAAGAGTTTCAATTATACAAATATTAAGTAGAGTGAGAGGACAAATTACTATTAAGCAATAAGTATGAAGGAGTTAGTTATATGTATATCAAGAACAATAGAATAATAATGGGTGTTAAGTTAATATTAAAGTAACTTACAATTAAGAAATAAAGATAAAGTAAGTAATGTAAATGTATAGTAAATATAATTTATAATAGTGGGTGATGAGTTGACACTACAGTGTATAATATGTTTTGCTCATAAGCTTTTCGTAAAACAAAGTTTTTAAAAAAAGGGCCGAATTTTTTCATTCTAACAAAAGTTGTTGTGTTGGACGTTGTAGCAAGTCCAATTTCTTACTTTTTGGTGTGTAATATGTTTTGCTCTAAAGTTTTTCATTAAACAAAGATTTTAAAAAAGTGTTTTCAATATTTCAATCAATATTGTTTTTTGAGTTTGGGACCGAATTTTAAACTTCTTACAAAGGTTGTAGTATTGGACGTTATGGGTAGTCCGATTTCCTACATTTTGTGTATAATAAGTTTTGTTCTAAAGTTTTTCGTAGAACAAAGTTTTTAAAGAAGTGTTCCTTTGACTCACAATTGGTTTTTTTAGTTTGGATCGAATTTTGGACTGCTGACCAAGGTTGTTGTGTTGGACTTTGTAGCTAGTCCAATTCCCTACATTTTTGTGTAGAATATGTTTTGCTGTAAAGTTTTTAAAAAAAGTGTGTTTTAGTATTTCACTCAAAATTGTTTTTTGAATATGGGGCCGAATTTTGGACTTCTGACAAACGTTGTTGTATTGGACATTATAGGTAGTCCGATTTCCTACATTTTATGTATAATATGTTTTGTTCTAAAGTTTTTCGTAGAACAAAGTTTTTAAAAAAATTTTGTCACCTCTGACAAAAGTTTTTGTTTTGGACGTTATGGCTAGCCCAATTCCCTACATTTTGGTATATAATATGTTTTGCTCTAAAATTTTTCATAAAACAAAGTTTTTAAAAAAGTGCTTTTCAATATTTCACTCAAAATTGTTTTTTTTAGTTTGGAGAAAAATTTGGACCTCTGAGAAAGGTTGTTGCATTGGACGTTGTTGCTAGTTCAATCTCTACTTTTTGCTGTATACTATGTTTTGCTGTAAAGTTTTTCATTAAACAAAGATTTTAAAAAAGTGTTTTCAATATTTCACTCAATATTGTTTTTTGAGTATGGGATCGAATTTTGAACTTCTGACAAAGGTTCTTGTATTGGACGTAGTAGCTAGTTCAATTCCCTACTTTTTGCCGTATACTATGTTTTGCTGTAAAGTTTTTCATAAAACAAAGTTTTTAAAAAGTATTTTCAATATTTCACTCAGAACTGTTTTTTGAATTTGGAGCCGAATTTTGGACTTCTGACAGGGGTTGTTGTATTGGACGTTGTAGCTAGTCCAATACCCTACATTTTGGTGTAGAATATGTTTTGCTGTAAAGTTTTTCTTAGAACAAAATTTTTAAAAAAAATTTTTCATTAATATTTCACTCAAGGTTGTTGTATTGGACGTTGTAGCTAGTCCAATTCCCTACATTTTTGTGTAGAATATGTTTTGCTGCAAAGTTTTTCATAAAACAAAGTTTTTAAAAAAGTGAGTTTTAATATTTCACTCAAAATAATTTTTTGAATTTGGGGCCGAATTTTGGACTTCTGACAAAAGTTGTTTTATTGGACATTATAGGTAGTCTGATATCCTATATTTCGTGTTTCATATATTTTGTTCTAAAGTTTTTCGTAGAACAAAGTTTTTAACAAAGTTTTCTATAACATTTCACTCAAATTTGATTTTTGAGTTTGCGGCCGAATTTTGGCCTTCTGAAAGTTTTTGTTTTGGACGTTATGGCAAGCCCAATTCCCTACATTTTGGTATATAATATGTTTTGCTTTAAAATTTTTCATAAAACAAAGTTTTTAAAAAAGTGCTTTTCAATATTTCACTCAAAATTGTTTTTTTTTAGTTTGGAGAAAAATTTGGACCTCTGAGAAAGGTTGTTGCATTGGACGTTGTTGCTAGTTCAATCTCTACTTTTTGCCGTATACTATGTTTTGCTGTAAAGTTTTTCATTAAACAAAGATTTTAAAAAAGTGTTTTCAATTTTTCACTCAATATTGTTTTTTGAGTATGGGATCGAATTTTGAACTGCTGACAAAGGTTCTTGTATTGGACGTTGTAGCTAGTTCAATTCCCTACTTTTTGCCGTATACTATGTTTTGCTGTAAAGTTTTTCATAAAACAAAGTTTTTAAAAAAGTATTTTCAATATTTCACTCAGAACTGTTTTTTGAATTTGGAGCCGAATTTTGGACTTCTGACAAAGGTTGTTGTATTGGACGTTGTAGCTAGTCCAATACCCTACATTTTGGTGTAGAATATGTTTTGATGTAAAGTTTTTCTTAGAACAAAATTTTTAAAAAAATGTTTCATTAATATTTCACTCAAGGTTGTTGTATTGGACGTTGTAGCTAGTCCAATTCCCTACATTTTTGTGTAGAATATGTTTTGCTGCAAAGTTTTTCATAAAACAAAGTTTTTAAAAAAGTGAGTTTTAATATTTCACTCAAAATAATTTTTTGAATTTGGGGCCGAATTTTGGACTTCTGACAAAAGTTGTTTTATTGGACATTATAGGTAGTCTGATATCCTATATTTCGTGTTTCATATATTTTGTTCTAAAGTTTTTCGTAGAACAAAGTTTTTAACAAAGTTTTTAACAAAGTTTTCTATAACATTTCACTCAAATTTGATTTTTGAGTTTGCGGCCGAATTTTGGCCTTCTGACAAAAGTTTTTGTATTGGACGTTATAGCTAGCCCAATTCCCTACATTTTGGTATATAATATGTTTTGCTTTAAAATTTTTCATAAAACAAAGTTTTTAAAAAAGTGCTTTCCAATATTTCACTCAAAATTGTTTTTTTAGTTTGGAGAAAAATTTGGACCTCTGAGAAAGGTTGTTGCATTGGACGTTGTTGCTAGTAAAATTCCTTTTTGATGTGTCATAAGTTTTGCTCTAAAGTTTTTCATAAAACAAAGTTTTTAAAAAAGTGTATATCAATATTTCACTCAAAATTGTTTTTTCAGTTTGGGGTCGAATTTTTGACTTCTGGCAAAGGTTGGTGTATTTTACGCTGTAGCTAGTCCAATTCCCTACATTTTAGTGAATAATGTGTTTTGCTCTTAAGTTTTTCATATAAAAAAGATTTTAAAAAAGTGTGTTTTAATAATGCACTTAAAATTGTTGTTTGAATTTACGGCCGAATTTTGGACTTCTGACAAAGGTTGTCTCTACATTCTAGTGTATAATATGTTTTGCTGTAAAGTTTTTCATAACACAAAGTTTTTAAAAAAATTATTTTCAATGTTTCACTCAAAACAGCTCTTTGAATTTGGAGCCGAATTTTGGACTTCTGACAAAGGTTGTAGTATTGGACGTTGTAGCTAGTCCAATTCCCTACATTTTGGTGTAGAATATGTTTTGCTGTAAAGTTGTTCATAATACAAAATTTTTAAATATTTTTCATTAATATTTCACTCAAGGTTGTTGTATTGGACGTTGTAGCTAGTTTAATTCCCTGCATATTGGTGTATAATATGTTTTGCTCTGAAGTGGTTCATAAAACAAAGTTTTTAAAGAAGTGTTTTTCAATATTTTACTCAAAATTGTTTATTTTGAGTTTCGGCCGAATTTTGGACTTCTGACCAAGGTTGTTGTATTGGACGTTGTAGCTAGTACAATTCCATACATTTTGGTGTATAATATGGTTTACTCTAAAGTTTTTCATAAAAGAAGTTTTTTTTCAATATTTCACTCAAAGTTGTTTCTTTGAGTTTAGGCCGAATTTTGGACTTCTGACAAAGGTTGTTGTATTGGACGTTGTAGCTAGTAAAATTCCCTACACTTTGGTGTGTAATATGTTATGCTCTCAAGTTTTTCATAAAACAAAGATTTTCAAAAATTGTTCTTTAACATTTCACTCAAATTTGATTTTTGAGTTTAGGGCCGAATTTTGGCCTTCTGACAAAAGTTTTTTTTTTATTGGACGTTATAGGTAGTCCGATTTCCTACATTTTGTGTATAATATGTTTTGCTGTAAAGTTTTTCATAACACAAAGTTTTTAAAAAAATTATTTTCAATGTTTCACTCAAAACAGCTCTTTGAATTTGGAGCCGAATTTTGGACTTCTGACAAAGGTTGTTATATTGGACGTTGTAGCTAATCTAATTCCCTATATTTTGGTGTATAATATATTTTGCTCTAAAGTTTTTCATATAACATAGTTTTAAAAAAGTGTGTTTTAATATTTCTCTCAAAATAGTTTTTTGAATTTGGGGCCGAATTTTGGACTTCTGAAAAAGGTTGTCCCTACATTTTGGAGTAGAATATGTTTTGTTGTAAAGTTTTTCAAAAAAAAGTGTTCTATAACATTTCACTTACAATGTCTTTTTTTAGTTTGGAGCAGAATTTTGGACCTCTGACAGAGGTTGTTTTATTGTCCAATTTCCTACATTTTGGTGTATAATATGTTTTGCTCTAAAGCTTTTCATAAAACAAAGTTTTAAAAAAAGGGCCGAATTTTTTCATTCTAACAAAAGTTGTTGTGTTGGACGTTGTAGCAAGTCCAATTTCCTACTTTTTGGTGTGTAATATGTTTTGCTCTAAAGTTTTTCATTAAACAAAGATTTTAAAAAGGTGTTTTCAATATTTCAATCAATATTGTTTTTTGAGTTTGGGACCGAATTTTGAACTTCTTACAAAGGTTGTTGTATTGGACGTTATAGGTAGTCCGATTTCCTACATTTTGTGTATAATATGTTTTGTTCTAAAGTTTTTCGTAGAACAAAGTTTTTAAAGAAGTGTTCCTTTGACTCACAATTGGTTTTTTTAGTTTGGGTCTAATTTTGAACTGCTGACCAAGGTTGTTGTATTGGACTTTGTATGTTTTGTTGTAAAGTTTTTAAAAAAGTGTGTTTTAATATTTCACTCAAAATTGTTTTTTGAATTTGGGGCCGAATTTTGGACTTCTGACAAAAGTTGTTTTATTGGACATTATAGGTAGTCTGATATCCTATATTTCGTGTTTCATATATTTTGTTCTAAAGTTTTTCGTAGAACAAAGTTTTTAAAAAAATTTGCTACAACATTTCACTCAAATTTGATTTTTGAGTATGGGGCCGAATTTTGGCCCTCTGACAAAAGTTTTTGTATTGGACGTTATAGCTAGCCCAGTTCCCTACATTTTGGTATATAATATGTTTTGCTCTAAAATTTTTCATAAAACAAAGTTTTTAAAAAAGTGCTTTTTAATATCTCACTCAAAATTGTTTTTTGAGTTTGGAGAAAAATTTGGATCTCTGAGAAAGGTTGTTGCATTGGACGTTGTTGCTAGTCAAATTCCTTTTTGGTGTGCCATAAGTTTTGCTCTAAAGTTTTTCATAAAACAAAGTTTTTAAAAAAGTGTATTTCAATATTTCACTCAAAATGGTTTTTTGAGTTTTGGGGCGAATTTTGGACTTCTGGCAAAGGTTGTTGTATTCTACGTCGTAGCTAGTCCAATTCCCTGCATTTTAGTGTATAAAAGCTTTTCGTAGAACAATGTTTTTCAAAAAAGTGTTCTTTAACATTTCACTCAAAATGGATTTTTGAGTTTGGGGCCGAATTTTGGTCTTCTGTAAAGTTTTTCGTAGAACAAAATTTTTAAAAAAGTGTTCATTAATATTTCACTCAAAATTGCTTTTTTAGTTGATGGCCGACAAGGGTTGTTGTATTTAACGTTGTAGCTAGTCCAATTCCCTACATTTTGGAGTATAATATGTTTTTCGTAAAACAAAGTTATTAAAAAAGTGTTTTCCAATATTTCACTCAAAATTGTTTTTTTCAGTTTGGGGTCGAATTTTTGACTTCTAGCAAAGGTTGTTGTATTTTACGTTGTAGCTAGTCCAATTCCCTACATTTTGGTTTAGAATATGTTTTGCTGTAAAGCTTTTCAAAAAACAAAGCTTTTCAAAAATTGTTCTTCAACATTTCACTCAAAATTGATTTTTGAGCTTGGGGCCGAATTTTGGCCTTCTGACAAAACTTTTTGTACTGGACGTTATAGCTAACCCAATACCCTACATTTTGGTATATAATATGTTTTGCTCTAAAGTTGCTCATAAAACAAAGTTTTTAAAAAAGTGCTTTTCAATATTTCACTCAAAATTGGTTTTTGAGTTTGGGGAAGAATTTTGGTCCTCTGAAAAAGGTTGTTGCATTGGACGTTTTTACTAGTCAAATTTCTTTTTGGTGTGCCATAAGTTTTGCTCTAAAGTTTTTCATAAAACAAAGTTTTAATGTGTAAGTGGGATGTGACGGTTTATCAGCACTTCCAGAATACAAACAAGCTTGTGGAAGTCGGACATTAGCAGACTACAAAAGTGTATTTATGTCTTCATTAGTGCCATTACGAATTCGTCCATATTCCCTTAATCCATCATCGTCAAGCATCGGAAATTCATTTGAAGATATATGGATCAATACAACTCCGGGTTCAAAAAATTTTTGTAGACCCATTGGATTTGAATAAATAAAGGAGTCAAAGAAAACAACAAAAGATTTAGTGGAATATTTAAAAGATGAAATAAATGCACTGGAGCCCATTTGCATAAAAATAAAGGAATTCTCTATTAACGTATCATATCAGCTAAGCTTAACAATGATTGACGGAAAGGTCAGCAATGCCATAACAGAAACTTCTTCCTTCTGGAGATGCTCAATATGTAATGAGAAAAAGTCGCAATTCTCAAATATAAACAAAAGCAGAAGTATTAATGAAGAAGTCCTGTCTTTCGGAATTTCACCACTTCATGCCAGAATACGATTTTTGGATTACTTTTTACACATAGCATAGGACCTCAAATATAGAAGTGTGCCAGAGAATCTTACTAAATCAACAAAAAATAATGAAGAATTGAAAGAACTGAGAGCTGCGGAAAAAAGCAGAATCCAAGAAGAATTTAAAGTGCAGATGGGATTAAACATCGACAAACCACTTCCAAGTTGCGGTAGTACAAATGACGGTAATACGGCGAGAAGGTTTTTTCGTGATTTTGAAATTACTTCAAAAATAACTGGAATCGACAAGAAGTTGCTTCGAAGAGTTAACACTATTTTAATGGCACCGAATAGTAAACATAAAATTAATGGAAATCGATTTGGGGAATATACATCTGAAATTTCTAAATTACTTGTATCTCTGTATACATGGAGGGAACTAACACCAACAGTACACAAAGTATTGTGTCATGGTCAAATAATAATTGAATCGAATATTCTTCCACTTGGAGAGTTAAGAGAAGAAGCCCAGGAAGCGAGGAATCGAGATTTTAAGCATGTTCAACTTTTCAGCTCAAGAAAATGCTCCAGGCAATCACAAAATGAAGATATTTTTAATAGTTTACTTCTATCTTCTGATCCTGTTCTTTCAACTATGCGAAAAAGATGGATTTGTTATGAAACTCTATCATCTCAAAACGAGGAAGATTTAAAGGACTTATATTACCTTCTAGATATGTATACCGATATGGCAGATTATTTTATAGAAAAATAAGTAGTGTTAGGAATTAACTATATAAGTAGGTTGTAAGAATTAATTGTATTATGTTTAAGATAAACAGTTCAAATAAAAAAGCAATTGTACTAACTGATGATATTGTATTAAATTGTGTTTTATATTTCGGTGGGCGGGAAAGGTGGTTTTGGTGGGGTGATTTAGGTGTTGTTGTGCGTGGCTCATAATAAAATTATATTTTTTTATTGTATATACAATGTTATAGTCTTTAATAAAATAATTAACTAAATAATTTTTTAAAAATTGTCCAAATATTTTATTCAACACCAAATGTATGTTCTGTCATACTTAATACTAAAATATGAAATTAGAGGACACAGGTTTAAATGAACATATTTTTGAATGTAATTGAGATATTGGCTTGAAATTTTTTGTAAAGGGTCGAGAATTTCCATATCTAACTAAGAAAAGATATTAAGGGATAAATATGGACTAAATTGTTGTAGCTATCTGCGACCCTATTAAAATTTTGATATAAATCATAGTTTTAAACAAAACTCAATGAAATCTTCAACGCTTGTTAAATTTGTCATTTCAAATAAGAAAAAAAATTTAAAAGGTCAAAGGGCATCCCACAATTCCCAAAAATAGGAATGAAAATCCCAAAAATGGGATTTTTTACATTTTTGCCCATAGGGTCCACTTTTTATTCAGGGCTGGGAAAATACTTTTGGAGTAAATAGAAAAACATATTGAGGTTTCCAAAACTGCTTTCAGTTTTCTGATCCCAGCTTTGGGATTTTAGAACATGTCGCCCAAAGTTGAAGTTTTGATAAAAAAATAGGTCATATTCGGAAGTGGCAACATTTTCAGAAAGTAGGACAAGTTTTTTACGCCAAAGCGTTCTGCGTAAAGATACCTTTTAGAAAACTATAAAATTGTTACATGTTCTTAAAGAAAATTTTATTTTATTAATAAAAGAGTTAAGACACATTTTGAGCAAAAAAAAAACGGCAAAAATCTAAAATTTTATGAATTTTTAAATTAAAAAACGTATATTTTTGGATCAGTGGAAATTTGTTGTCTAACTAACAAGAAAAAAATTGAGTCCATTTGGTCTAAAATTACGCCCGGTATTCAAAAAAAGGCGGACCAAGGTATGGTAAATTTTGTATCACTAAATTTTTAAATGCCTATAACTCGGATATTATAAGAGATAAGTAGTATGTCCATGTTTTTCAAGATCTCGTCGAGCGCTTTCAGAAAATAAAAATCTTTGTATTTGGGTGAAAACAAAAAAATGGCACGAGTTTAAAAATTTTACATGTCGTAGGTACCCTAATTTGAGCCGCCACAGCGCCGTCCCTGGGGCATCTGCGGGGTTCATCTCAAAACTTAAACTCGAATACTCCTTGGCTACGCTCACGCCAAATTTTATCCCGATCGTATCAGCCGTTTAAAAAGATGATTTATTTCCAAAAAATTTCCATTCTGCCCCACTGTGGGTTGTTGTATTGGGCGTTGTAGCTAGTCCAATTCCCTACATATTGGTATATAATATGTTTTGCTCTAAAGTTTTTCATAAAACAAAGTTTTTAAAAAAGGGTTTTTCAATATTTCACCCAAAATTGTTTTTTTTGAGTTTGGGCCCGAATTTTAGACTTCTGACAAAGGTTTTTGTATTGAACGTTGTAGCTTGTAGTCCTATTCCCTACATTTTGGTGTAGAATATGTTTTGCTCAATGTGTTTCATAAAACAAAGTTTTTAAAAAAGTGTTTTTCAATATTACGCTCAAAATTGTTTTTTTGAGTTTGGGGCCGAATTTTAGACCTCTGACAAAGATTGTATTATTGGGCGCTGTAGCCTACATTTTGGTGTGTAATATGTTTTGCCCTAAAGTGTTTCGTAGAACAAAGTTTTTAAAAAGTGTTTTTCAATATTTCACTCAATTTTTATACCCACCATCAAAAAAGATGGGGGGTATATTGATTTTGTAATTACGTGTGTAACACATCGAAATATTGCTCTAAGACCCCATAAAGTATATATATTTTAGAAGCTCGTATGATTCTAAGACGATCTAGCCATGCCCGTCCGTCTGTCCGTTGTTGGCACGATAGCGTCCACAAAATAAGAAATATTGAGATGAAATTTTCCCAAAATATATTTTATTGATCAGAAATATATTGCAAATGGGCAAAATCGGTCAACGATTTCACATAGCCCCATACAAATGTACCCCCGGAATATTGTATAAATAGCTTCAAATATTCACAAATTCTTTGTTTATGAAGCAAATACTACAAAATTTCGCATTTATTTATTATTTCGGACATAGGACCATAATTGGTTCTACCCCCATATAAGGTCCCTTTAGAAAATGACTAAATAGCTGATAACTGGCTTAAAAATGTGAATATAGCGATGAAATTCGATACACATAAGTTTCATGCAAGCCAATATCTCTCAACCAAATTTTATGTTTATCGGTAAATAATTGACCCTAGCCCCCATATAACTTCCCCTTCAGAAAATGACTTTAAAGCTCTCACTCTCTTTAAAAATACAAGAATAGCGATGAAATTTTACATAAGTAAATTTTTTACTAGGCAAAACCTCTCTATGAAATTTTTTGTGGATCGGTCCATAATTAATCCTACCCCCATATAACGTCCCCTTCAGAAAATTACTTAAACGCTCATTACTTTCTTAAAAATACAAGTATAGCGATGAAATTTGACATAAGTAAGTTTCTTACTAGCCAAAACCTCTCTATGAAAAAAATGTGGATCGGTTCATAATTGACCTACCCCTCATATATGTAAGTCCCCTCCATAAAATTAACGCTCATTACTGGCTTAAAAATATGACTATAGCGATGAAAATTAACATAAGTAAATACTAACCAAAATCTCTCTACTAAATTTTATTTCGATCGGTCCATAATTGACCCTACCCCCCATATAAGGTCCCTTCAGAAAATGACTTTAACGCTCATTACTGGCTTAAACAAACGAGTAAAGCGATGAAATTTGACATAAGTAAGTGTCGTACTAGCCAAAACCTCTCTATGAAATTTTATGTGGATCGGCCCATGATTGACCCTACCCCCCATACAAGGTCCCCTTCATAAAATTACTTTAACGCTCATTACTGGTTTCAAAAAACGAGTACAGCGATGAAATTTCACAGAAGTAAGTTCTTCACAAGCCAAAATCTCCCAGAAATAAGTTTTATACTAGGCAATATATCTCCACCAAATTTTATATGGATCGGTCCATAGTTGACCCTACCCCTCATAAAAAGTCCCCCCATAAAATTTCTTTAATGCTCATTACTGGCAAAATTTACCAAATTTTATGTGGATCGGTCCATAATTGTTAGTTATGGGCGTAAAAATACGAATATAGCGAAGAAATTTGACATAGTAAGTATCTTAGGAACCAAAACCTTTTCACCAAAATTTCATGTTTATCGGTCTATAATTGACCCATATATATAAGGTCCCCTCCATAAAAATACTTTAAAGCTAATTACTGCCTTAAAAATACAAGTATAGCGATGAAATTTCACAGAAGTTTTTCACAAGCCAAAATTTCTTTACCAAATTTTATGAGGAACAGGCCTTAATTGACAATACCCCCAACATAAGGTACTCATCAGAAAAATTCTTAAGGCCCATTAAAGTTCAGTACTGGCTTAAAAATACTAGTAGATTTATAAAATTCGACATAAACTAGTTATGTGTAAGCTAATATCCTATTCTCTTCTATAGGAAACCGAAATCTCTCTATCAATTTTTATGAGGATCAGTCCATAATAACACCACCCCATATAAATTCCGCCCCAGAAAATGACGCGAAAAATACGAATACAGCAATGCAATTCGACATAAAACAATTTTGATTTAAAATCTCTCTACCATATTTTATGACTTTAATGCTCCTTAATGGCTTCAAAATACAAGTAGATCGATGGAACTTTAAATAAATAAGGAACTGAAATCTTCCTACAGACATAACATAAATAACCCTACTCCTTATAAAAATTAGCACTGTCAATAGTAAAACCCCCATTAATGTACCTCTTTCAAATGTTACCCTGATGTTCTCATTAATATCGATATATAATAATAAAATATTCAAAATATCAAAGTTAATGATTGATGGTGGGTATAAAAGATTCGGCATAGCCGAATCCATATAAGGTCCCCTTCAGAAGATGACTTAAACGCTCATTACTGGCTTAAAAATACAAGTTTAGCGATGAAATTTGACATCAGTAAGTTTCTTACGCCAAAACTTCTACAGGCCAAAAAATCTTTATGAAATTTTATGTGGATCGGTCCATAATTGACCCTACCCTCCATAAAAAGTCTTCCCATAAACTTTCTTTAATGCTCATTATTAGCTCAAAAATATGATTATAATAATGAAGTTACACAGAAGTAAGATTTATACAAGTCAAAATTTACCAAATTTTATGTGGATCGGTCCATAATTGACCCTTCCCCCCACATAAGGCCCCCTTCAGAAAACGACTTTAACGTTAATTATGGGCGTAAAAATACGAATATAGCGAAGAAATTTGACATAAGTATGTATCTTAGGAACCAAAACCTTTATATCAAATTTTATGTGGATCGGTCTATAATTGACCCTAGCGCCCATATAAGGTCCCCTCCATAAAAATACTTTAACGCTCATTACTGCCTTAAAAAATATGAGTATAGCGATGAAATTTCACAGAAGTATGTTTTTCACAAGACAAAATCTCTTTACCAAATTTTATGTGGGACAGGCCTTAAATAACCCTATCCCCAACATGAGGTCCCTATCAGAAAAATACTTTAAAGCTCAGTACTGGCTTAAAAATACTAGTAGATTTATGAAATTCGACAAAACTACTTTCGTGTAAGCTAATATCTCTATCCCTTCTATAGCAACCGAAATCTCTATATTAAATTTTATGAGGATCAGTCCATAATAACACCACCCCATATAAATTCCACCCCAGAAAATGACGCGAAAAATATGAATACCGCAAGGCAACTCGACAACAAAACAATTTTGATTTAAAATCTCTCTACCATATTTTATGAATTTAATGCTCCTTAATGGCTTTAAAATACAAGTAGATCGATGAAATTTTAAACAAATAAGGAACTGAAATCTTCCTACAGACATTTATGAGAATTGGTCCATATATATATACATGTATAAATAACCCTACTCCCTATAAAAATTAGCGCTGTCAATAGTAAAACCCCTATTAATTGACCTCTTTCAAATGTTACCCTGATGTTCTCATTAATATCGATATATAATAATAAAATATTCAAAATATCAGAGTTCATTTATATGGCAGTGATTTGATGATGGGTATAAAAGATTCGGCATAGCCGAATATAACACTCTTACTTGTTTACTTTGGAATACCTGTATCGGAAATGACAAGAATTGGTATATAAGTAAACCTCTCAGATTTTAAGTACCATATTTAATAAATCTACAATGAAGATTACATTAAAGTACGAAGAGTTGTGTTCCGTTTTATGGAGTGTATCTTCAAAAGGGCCAGAAAGATATTTTATTTTTTTATGGTATAATAAAATTTATTTTTTTCTTCTTTCCTCAATTTTAATTAATTTAATTTAAATTTCTCTTTTATCTTCACAATTTTATTTGTTTCAATAAAGATAATTGACATTTTATTTTTTTTTCTTTAAATATAAACCACTGTACACCACTTGTGCTCGATGTATACGATTTTTTTTTTAAATTTTTATATTAAGAATTTTGACTATTTTGTATGACCTTCAGTTCACTGTACGAATCACTCAAAAATATTAACATCTTTACTAATTTAATGAGATTAACAAATTTAAAATTTACCTAAATTGTAACAATTAAATTTTAAGAAAATTTTCTTTAACCTTTCCCGTCATTGTAAACTTGTTTTTTTTTTAACTTGTTTTTTTTAATATTTCGCTGCTAGTATTCTTCTTTTTTTCACAGACAGTAATTTTACTTATGTTGTATCACTGATAAACTTGCACTAAGCCTATTTTACAGTTCGATAATTTTAAGTTTCAAGTTGTGTTTAATTCCGTCTCGTTCCGAATTCCAATCTGCAATTGCTGCTCTCCTCTTGATCTTCTGTTTTTTCGATTTTTTTTTCCACAATTCTTCTTCTATCTATCAATCGTGTAGTAAATGACAGTACCAAATATAAGAATTCCTCAGGAATTTCATTAAATTTATTCAATTCGGAACCAGATACTACTTAACCCTTAGAGGGAAGTCAAAACCTAGAGAATAGGGATTCCCATAAATAAATTAGCTGGAGCAAAATAAAGAAGAATTCAGTTAATTTACCAAGTGTGTTGAAGAGATTACTTGTTAAATCACCAGTAAAAGAGTAGCCTGAACAGACGAAAAACTCTGTCTTCAAACAGTATTAGCCAAACCACAGTGAATCAGATGACCCAAAAGGATTTCTGAGGACAATAGCAGTCCCTGAAAGATGTAATCCTATTCAATTCTCTAATAAAAAATTTGGGCTAGTTCAAATACAACCAGGTATTTGCAGTTATAAAATTGGATGCCAAAATCTTAAATAAAATTTGTAATTAAAACCACATTTTAGAGTTTTATCATATTTGAATTACCTTTAGAGAAAGTTAAGTTGCTGCGAGGTAAGTTGTGGATATCAGACCAATCACAAACGGAAAGGAAGTTAATTTCCTTTAAAAGCTACTACATAGACCTGTTGAAAATTTTGCTTAGCAACAGAATGACATTTTGTAATTGTCATTCACATATGATCAACTTAGATACTTGCTACTTAACTTGGCTCCACTGTTCATTACGAAATTCGACGAGTTAAAGAATAAAACAATCTAGCGTTAAATTTAAACCAAACTACTAATGCTATGTAGCTTATAAACTTTTAAGTTAACAAATATATCTTTTCCTTATTAAAATTTCAACAAATATCAGCGATCTTGATACAATAGATAGATACAATTCCTAACATTAAAATTTTAAATATTTTCATAAAAAAAACCAAATGAATTGAACACAATTTCTCCTAAACGAATCTAAACAGAAATTAGCATAAAACCTGTAGGTTTTTATTACACTGTACCAATAAATATACCGATCTATCCAATTTTTGTAAAAATTCATTATGCCACAAATTATACACCAAAACAAAGTGCAACTGTAATGCTTTAAAATGATGCATAAACGATTGTTCTGGCATGGAAACTGTCAAAGTAATTTGCAACCATATCGGAACCTCAAATCACAGCGTTTTTAAACATAGAACAACAATTCTACCGATCCTTCAAATTGACCATTTTTTAGACGAACACATTATGCCACAAATGATATACCATACTAAAGTGCAATCATAATGCTTTAAAATGATGCATAAATAACTGTCATAGCATGAAAACTGTCAAAGTTTTCATGCTATGACAGTTAACATGAAAACAACAATTCTACCGATCCTTCAAATTGACCATTTTTTAGACGAACACATTATGCCACAAATGATATACCAAATTAAAGTGCAATCATAATGCTTTAAAATGATGCATAAATGACTGTCATAGCATAAAAACTGTCAAAGTTATTCACAACCATATCGGAACTTCAAATTACCGCCTTTTTAAACCTGGGAAAATAATTCTACCGATCTATCCAACTGGCCATTTTCTAAAAATAAAATAAAAGATATATAAACCACTGCTATAACATGAAAACTATAAAAGATATTTGCAACCATATCGGAGCCTTAAATTACCGCATTTCCAAACCTGTGCCAATAAATATACCGATCTATCCAATTTTTGTAAAAATTCATTATACCACAAATTGTTCACCAAAACAATGTGCAACTGTAATGCTTTAAAATGATGCATAAACGATTGTTATGGCATAAAAACTGTCAAAGTTATTTGCAACCATATCGGAACCTTAAAATACCGCCTTTTTAAGCCTGGGAAAATAATTCTACCGATCTATCCAACTGGCCATTTTCTAAAAATATATTCTGCAATAAATTATATACCAAAACAAATGGCAATTTTAATGCTTTAAAATGGTGCATAAACGACTGTCCTAGCACGAAAACTGTCAAAGTTAATTGCAACCATATCGGAACCTCAGATTACTGCGTTTATTAAACATAGAACAATAATTCTACCGATTTATCAAATTGACCAATTTGAAAAAACACACATTATGCTACAAATGATATACCATATTAAAGTGCAATCATTATGCTTTAAAATGATGTATAAATGACTGTCATAGCATGAAAACTGTCAAAGTTATTCACAACCATATCGGAACTTCAAATTACTGCCTTTTTAAACCTGGGAAAATAATTCTACCGATCTATCCAACTGGCCATTTTCTAAAAATACATTTTGCAATAAATTATATACCAAAACAAATGGCAACTATAATGCAGTAAAAAGATATATAAACCACTGCTATAACATGAAAACTATAAAAGATATTTGCAACCATATCGGAGCCTTAAATTACCGCATTTCCAAACCTGTACCAATAAATATACCGATCTATCCAATTTTTGTAAAAATTCATTATACCACAAATTGTACACCAAAACAATGTGCAACTGTAATGCTTTAAAATGATGCATAAACGATTGTTATGGCATAAAGACTGTCAAAGTTATTTGCAACCATATCGGAACCTCAAATCACAGCGTTTTTAAACATAGAACAACAATTCTACCGATCCTTTAAATTGACCATTTTTTAGACGAACACATTATGCCACAAATGATATACCAAATTAAAGTGCAATCATAATGCTTTAAAATGATGCATAAATGACTGTCACAGCATAAAAACTGTCAAAGTTATTCACAAACATATCGGAACTTCAAATTACCGCCTTTTTATACCCACCATCAAAAAAGATGGGGGGTATATTGTTTTTGTCATTCCGTTTGTAACACATGGAAATATTCGTCTAAGACCCATAAAAGTATATATATTCTGGGTCCTTATTAGATTCTAAGACGATCTAGCCATGTCCGTCCGTCTGTCTGTCTGTCTGTTGAAAACACGATAGAGTCTAAACGGAAGTAGCTAGCTAGCTAAAATTTTGCACAGATACTTATAGTTGATCCAGTTTGTTTGGTATTGAAAATGGGCAATATCGGTCCACGATTTCGCCTAGCCCTCATATAAGGCCCCCTTCAGAAAATGACATTATCGCCAATAACTGACTAAGAAAAGCATCAATAGCAGAAAATGACTTTATCGTTCACAACTGACTATCAGAAGCATCAATAGCGGTGTAATTCGGCACAAACATGTTTCATAGTGACATAAATCTCTTTGTAGAATTTTATAAGGATCGGTCCATAATTGACCCTACCCCCCATATAAAGTCCCCTTCAGAAAATGACTTTATCGCCAATAACTGGCTAAGAGAAGCATCAATAGCAGTGAAATTCGACACAAACATGTTTTATAGCGACATAAATCTTTTCATAGAATTTCATAAGGATCGGTCCATAATTGACCCTACCCCCCATACAACGTACCCTTCAGAAAATGACTTTATCGCTCACAACTGACTAACAGAAGCATCAATAGCGGTGTAATTCGGCACAAACATGTTTTATGGTGATATAAATCATTTCGTAGTATTTTAAAGGGATCGGTCGATAATTGACCCTACCCCCCATATAAAATCCCCTACAGAAAATGACTTTATCGCCCATAACTGGCTAAGAAAAGCATCAATAGCAGTGAAATTCGGCACAAACATGTTTTATAGGAACATAAATCTTCTCGTAGAATTTCATAAGGATCGGTCCATAATTGACCCTCCCCCCATACAAAGTACCCTTCAGAAATTGACTTTATCGCTCACAACTGATTAACAGAAGCATCAATAGCGGTGTAATTCGGCACAAACAAGTTTTATGGGGACATAAATCTTTTCGTAGAATTTTACAAGGATCGGTTCATAATTGACCCTACCCCCCATATAAAGACCCCTTCAGAAAATGACTTTGTCGCTCATAACTGGCTAAGAGAAGCATCAATAGCGGTGAAATTCTGCACAAACATAAATCTCTTTGTAGAATTTTATAAGGATAATTGACCCTATACATAATTGACCCTATCCCACCTATAAGGTCCCTTTCAGAAAACGACTTTAATGCTCATATCTACCTTAAGAAGCATATATATAACAATAATATTCGACATATAAAAGTTTTATGGGAACTAAAATCATTTTCTTAAATGAGTCCATTTTCTTAAATGAGTCCATTATTATATGATGAGTCCATTATTATGTAACCCCCTAATAATGTGCCCTTTAGACAACGAATTCAACGCTCATTACTACAAAATTCTGCATACACAAGTTTCGTGCGAGCCAAAATCTCCCTATCAAATTTTATAAGGATCGATCCTTATTGAAAGTAAGAATATCGGTTCACGTATTCTCCTATCCCTATTAAAATGCCCCCTTCAGAAAATAACTTTATCGCTAAGAGATGTATGCTCATATCTGCTCATAACATATCTGCTCAAAACATATATATAAAGCAATAAAATTCGACATAAAAAAGTTTTATAAGAAATAAAATCATTTTCATAAATTTAATGAAAATGGATTTATAATTGACCTTACCAAGGTCCCCTTCTGAAAATGACTTTAAGACTTATTACTGACCCAAAAATGTAAGTACATCAGTAAAATTCTACATAAACATGAATGATTTGATGGTGGGTATATAAGATTCGGCATGGCCGAATATAACACTCTTACTTGTTGTATGTTACAAACATCAGCACAAACGTATAATACCCTCCCCACTATAGTGGTGTAGGGTATAAAAACGTATATTTTTGTATATTATTGGAAATTTTGTTGTCTAACTAACAAGAAAAAATTGAGTCTATTTGGTCCAAAATTACGCCCGGTATTCAAAAAAAGGCGGACCAAGGTATGGTAAATTTTGTATCACTAAATTTTTAAATGCCTATAACTCGGATATTATAAGAGATAAGTAGTATGTCCAAGATCTCGTCGAGCGCTTTCAGAAAATATAAAAAAATGGCCCGAGTATAAAAATTTTACTTGTCGTAGGTACACTACTTTGAGCCGCCACAGCTCCGTCCCTGGGGTATCTGCGAGGTTCATCTTCAAAACTTAAACTCGAATATTCCTTGGCTATGCTCACGCATCAGCCGTTTAGAAATGCCAGATTTATTTCCAAAACAATTTCCATTCTGCCCCACTGTGGAATGTAGGGAATTGGACTAGCTACAACGTCCAATACAACAACTTTTTTCAGAAATCCAAAATTAGGCCCCAAAATCAAAAATCAATTTTGAGTGAAATATTAAAGAACACTTTTTTAAAAACTTTGTTCTTTAGAGCAAAACATATTATACACCAACAATACAATAACCTTTGTCAGAGGTCCAAAATTCGGCCCCAAACTAAAAAAAACAATTTTGAGTGAAATATTGAAAAATACATTTTTAAATAACACACCAAAATATAGGGACAAGCTTTGTCAAAAGTTAAAAATTCGGGCCCATATTAAAAAAAAAAAAAAAACAATTTTGGGTGAAATATTTAAAAACACTTTTTTAAATACTTTGTTATATGAAAACTTTAGAGCAAAACATAATACACACCCAAATGCAGGGAATCGGACTAGGTACAACGTCCAATACAACAACCTCTGTCAGTCCAAAGTCCAAAATTCGGCCCAAACTCAAAAAAACAATTTTGAGTGAAATATTGAAAAATAATTTTTTAAATACTTTGTTTTATGAACAACTATAGAGCAAAATATATTATACACCAAAATGTAGGGAATTAGACTAGCTACAACGTCCAATACAACAACCTTTGTCAGAAGTCCAAAGTTCGGTCCCAAACTCAAAAATCAAAATTGAGTGAAATGTTAAGGAACACTTCATTATAAACTTTATTATATGGAAAACTTTACAACAAAATATATTATACACCAATATGTATGAAATTGGACTAGCAACAACGTCCAGTACTACAACCTTTGTCAGAAGTCTAAAATTCGGCCCCAAATTCAAAAAATAATTTTAAAATCTTTGCTCTTTGAAAAATTTTAGAGCAAAACATATTATACACTAAAATGTAGGGAATTGCACTAGCTACAACGTCCAATACATCAACCTTTGTCAGAAGTCCAACATTCGGCCCAAACTCAAAAAACAATATTGAATGAAATATTGAAAAACACTTTTTAAAAACTTTGTTTTATGAAAAACTTTAGAACAAAACATATTATACACCAAAATGTAGGGAATTGGACTAGCTATAACTTCCAATACAACAACTTTTGCCAGAAGGCCAAATTCGGCCCCAAACTCAAAAATCAATTTTGAGTGAAATGTTAAAGAACACTTTCTTAAAAACTTCGTTCTACGAAAAACTTTAGAGCAAAACATGTTATATACCAAAATGAAGGGAATTGGACTAGCTACATCGTTTTATGAAAAACTTTAGAGCAAACCATATTATACACCAAAATGTAGGGAGTTGGACTAGATACAACGTCCAATACAACAACCTTGGTCAGAAGTCTAAAATTCTTCCAAAACTAAAAACAACCATTTTGAGTGAAATGTTAAGGAACACTTTTTTAAAAACGTTGTTCTGCGAAAGCCTTTAGAACTAAACATATTATACACCAAAATGTAGGGAATTGTACTAGCTACAACGTCCAATACAACAACCTTGGTCAGGAGTCCAAAATTCGGCCCCAAATTCAAAAAACAATTTTGAGTAATATATTGAAAACCACTTTTTTAAAAACTTTGTTCTTTGAAAAATTTTAGAGCAAAACATATTACACACCAAAATGTAGGGAATTGGACTAACTACAACGTCCAATACAACAACTTTTGTTAGAATGAAAAATTCGGCCCTTTTTTAAAAAAACTTTGTTCTACGAAAAGCTACGACGTAGAGTACAACAACCTCTGTCAGAGGTCCAAAATTCGGCCCCAAACTAAAAAAAATATTCTGAGTGATATGTTAAAGAACACTTTGTTTGAAAAACTTTACAGCAAAACATATTCTACACCAAAATGTAGTGACAACCTTAGTCAGAAGTCCAATGTTCGGCCCCCAAATAAAAAAACATTTGAGTAAAATGTTAAACAACACTTTTTTAAAAACTTTGTTTAGTGAAAAACTTTAGAGCAAAACATATTATACACCAAAATGTAGGGAATTGGACTAGCTAACACGTCCAATGCAATAACTTTTGTTAGAATGCCAAAATTCGGCCCAAACTCAAAGAACAATTTTGAATTAAATATTGAAAAAACACTTTTTTAAAAACTTTGTTTTATGAAAAACTTTAGAACAAACCATATTATACACCAAAATGTAGGGAACTAGCTATAAAATCCAATACAACAACTTTTGTCAGAAGGCCAAATTCTGCCCCAAACTCAAAAATCAATTTTGAGTGAAATTTTAAAGAACACTTTCTTATAAACTTCGTTCTACGAAAAACTTTAGAGCAAAACATGGAAAACATTCGGCCACAAACTCAAAAGGCAATATGGAGTGAAATGTTAAAGAACAAATTTTGAAAAGCTCTGTTTTATGAAAAACTTTAGAGCAAAACATATTACACACCCAAATGTAGGGAATTGGACTAGGTACAACGTTCAATACAACAACCTTTGTCAGAAGTCCAAAACTCGATCCAAACTCAAAAAAACAATTTTAAGTGAAACATTGAAAAGCACTTTTTTAAAAACCTTGTTTTATAAAAAACTTTAGAACAAAACATATTATACACCAACGTTGTAGCTAGTCCAATTCCCTACATTTTGCAATATAATATGTTTTGCTGTAAAGTTTTTGTATTTGGAGCCAAATTTTGGACTTCTGACAGAGGTTATTGTATTGTAATATGTTTTGCTCTAAAATTTTTCATAAAATAAAGTTTTTAAGGTTGTTGTATTGGACGTTGTAGCTAGTCCAATTTCCTACATTTTGCCGTAAAATATGTTTTGCTATAAAGTTTTTCATAAAACAAAGTTTTTAAAAGAGTATTTTCAATATTTGACTCAAAACAGTTTTTTTTGAATTTGGAGCCAAATTTTGGACTTCTGACAAAGGTTGTTGTATTGGATGTTGTAGCTAGTCCGATTCCCTACATTTTTGAGTAGAATATGTTTTGCTGAAAAGTTTTTCGTAGAACAAAATTTTTAAAAATTTTTTCATTAATATTTCACTCTAGGTTTTTGTATTGGACGTTGTAGCTAGTCCAATTCCCTAAATTTTGGTGTATACTATGTTTTGCTCTGAAGTGGTTCATAAAACAAAGTTTTTAAAAAAGTGTTTTTCAATATTTTACTCAAAATTATTTATTTTGAGTTTCGGCCGAATTTTGGCCTTCTGACAAAAGTTTTTTTATTGGAAGTTATAATGGCAAATGTTGATGTATTTTACGTTGTAGCTAGTCCAATTCCCTATATTTTGGTGTATAATATGTTTTGTTCTAAAGTTTTTCATATAACATAGTTTTTAAACTATGTTATATGAAATGTATGGAATTGTACTAGCTACAACGTCCAATACAACAACCTTGGTCAGAAGTCCAAAATTCTGCCGAAACTCAAAATAAACAATTTTGAGTAATATATTGAAAAACACTTCTTTAAAAACTTTGTTTTATGAACCACTTCAGAGCAAAACATATTATGCACCAATACGTAGGGAATTGGACTAGCTACAACGTCCAATACAACAACCTTGAGTGAAATATTAATGAAAAATATTTAAAAATTTTGTATTATGAACAACTTTACAGCAAAACATATTCTACACCAAAATGTAGGGAATTGGACTAGCTACAACGTCCAATACAACAACCTTTGTCAGAAGTCCAAAATTCGACTCCAAATTCAAAGAGCAGTTGAGTGAAACATTGAAAATAATTTTTTTAAAAACTTTGTGTTATGAAAAACTTTACAGCAAAACATATTATACACTAGAATGTAGAGACAACCTTTGTCAGAAGTCCAAAATTCGGCCGCAAATTCAAACAACAATTTTAAGTGCATTATTAAAACACACTTTTTTAAAATCTTTTTTATATGAAAAACTTCAGAGCAAAACATATTATTCACCAAAATGTAGGGAATTGGACTAGCTACAGCGTAAAATACACCAACCTTTGCCAGAAGTCAAAAATTCGACCCCAAACTGAAAAAACAATTTTGAGTGAAATATTGATATACACTTTTTTAAAAACTTTGTTTTATGAAAAACTTTAGAGCAAAACTTATGACACATCAAAAAGGAATTTTACTAGCAACAACGTCCAATGCAACAACCTTTCTCAGAGGTCCAAATTTTTCTCCAAACTAAAAAAACAATTTTGAGTGAAATGTTGGAAAGCACTTTTTTAAAAACTTTGTTTTATGAAAAATTTTAGAGCAAAACATATTATATACCAAAATGTAGGGAATTGGGCTAGCTATAACGTCCAATACAAAAACTTTTGTCAGAAGGCCAAAATTCGGCCGCAAACTCAAAAATCAAATTTGAGTGAAATGTTATAGAAAACTTTGTTAAAAACTTTGTTAAAAACTTTGTTCTACGAAAAACTTTAGAACAAAATATATGAAACACGAAATATAGGATATTAGACTACCTATAATGTCCAATAAAACAACTTTTGTCAGAAGTCCAAAATTCGGCCCCAAATTCAAAAAATTATTTTGAGTGAAATATTAAAACTCACTTTTTTAAAAACTTTGTTTTATGAAAAACTTTGCAGCAAAACATATTCTACACAAAAATGTAGGGAATTAGACTAGCTACAACGTCCAATACAACAACCTTGAGTGAAATATTAATGAAAAATTTTTTAAAAATTTTGTTCTAAGAAAAACTTTTCAGCAAAACATATTCTACACCAAAATGTAGGGAATTGGACTAGCTACAACGTCCAATACAACAACCTTTGTCAGAAGTCCAAAATTCGGCTCCAAATTCAAAAAACAGTTCTGAGTGAAATATTGAAAATACTTTTTTAAAACTTTGTTTTATGAAAAACTTTACAGCAAAACATAGTATACGGCAAAAAGTAGAAAATTGAACTAGCAACAACGTCCAATGCAACAACCTTTCTCAGATTTATATAGTTTTATAGTTTTCTAAAAGGTATCTTTACGCAGAACGCTTTGGCGTAAAAAACTTGTCCTATTTTTTGAAAATGTTGCCACTGCGTCCTTCCGAATATGACCTATTTTTTATCAAAACTTCAACTTTGGGCGACATGTTCTAAAATCCCAAAGCTGGGATCTGAAAATTGAAAGCAGTTTTGGAAACCTGAATATGTTTTTTATTTACTCCAAAAGTATTTTCCCAGCCCTGAAAGAAATGTGGACCCTATGGGCAAAAATGTAAAAAATCCCATTTTTGGGATTTTCATTTATTTTTGGGAATTGCGGGATGCCCTTTGACCTTTTCAATTTTTTTGCATTTTCTTATTTGAAATGACAAATTTAACAAGCATTGAAGATTTCATTGAGTTTTGTTCATAAATAAAGATTTTGTCATATATTACATATTTCTTAAATTTCTAAAACTATGATTTATATCAAAATTTTAATAGGGTCGCAGATAGCTACAACAATTTAGTCCATATTTATCCCTTAATATCTTTTTTTAGTTAGATATGGAAATTCTCGACCCTTTACAAAAAATTTCAAGCCAATATCTCAATTACATTCAAAAATATGTTCATTTAAACCTGTGTCCTTAAATTTCATCTTTTTCATATTTTAGTATTAAGTATGACAGAACATACATTTGGTGTTGAATAAAATGTTTGGAAAATTTTTAAAAATTATTTAGTTTATTATTTTATTAAAGACTATAACATTGTATATACAATAAAAAAATATAATTTACTATGAGCCACGCACAACAACACCTAAATCACCCCACACAAACCACCTTTCCCACCGAAATATAAAACACAATTTAATAAAATATCTTCAGTTAGTATAATAGCTTTTTTATTTGAACTGTTTATCTTAAACATAATACAATTAATTCTTACAACCTACTTATATAGTTAATTCCTAACACTACTTATTTTCTATAAAATAATCTGTCATATCGGTATACATATCCAGAAGGTAATATAAGTTCTTTAAATTTTCCTCGTTTTGAGATGATAGAGTTTCATAACAAATCCATCTTTTTCGCATAGTTGAAAGAACAGGATCAGAAAATAGAAGTAAACTATTAAAAATATCTTCATTTTGTGATTGCCTGGAGCATTGAACATGCTTAAAATCTCGATTCCTCGCTTCATGGGCTTTTTCTGTTAACTCTCCAAGTGGAAGAATATTCGATTCAATTATTATTTGACCATGACACAATACTTTGTGTACTGTTGGTGTTAGTTCCCTCCATGGATACAGATATACAAGTAATTTAGAAATTTTATTCCCCAAATCGATTTCCACTAATTTTATGTTTATTATTCAGTGCCATTAAAATAGTGTTAACTCTTCGAAGCAACTCCTTGTCGATTCCATTTATTTTTGAAGTAATTTCAAAATCACGAAAAAACCTTCTCGCCGTATTTGTACTACCGCAACTTGGAAGTGGTTTGTCGATGTTTAATCCCATCTGAACTTAAAATTCTTCTTGGATTCTGCTTTTTTCCGCAGCTCTCAGTTCTTTGAATTCTTTCCGATGCTTGACGATGATGGATTAAGGGAATATGAACGAATTCGTAATGGCACTAATGATGACATAAATACACTTTTGTAGTATGCTAATGTCCGACTTCCACAAGCTTGTTTGTATTCTGGAAGTGCTGATAAACCGTCACATCCCCACTTACACATTAATACAACATCACAGTTATGAATTTTCCTTAATTGGTCTTCTGAAAAGTCTGACACAATTCTTGATGCTGTTAATGATGCTTCCACATCATTAACAGCAATAGGTGATGGTAGGATAGTTTGTTTTTTTCCTGGATCGCCTTGTATGATGGTAATATATTGTGTCCTTTTTCATGCAGAGCTTTCCTTAATATTTGGTACTTATTTCGACGGAGACCCAGTTCCAACATAAGCGCTATTGCTTCCTCTTCAGTAAAATTTGATTGTGATGTTGGAGTTGGTATAATTTCCACAATTCGCTTAAGTCGTTTTGGTGATGCATTAGGAAGAATAGTTGCAATATGTACGTCATCCATAGGTTGGTTTTCCTTTTTCAGCATTTCGTTAAATGTATCAGCAATTTCCTCATTTGAGATTGAAAAAAGTTTTTGTGTGACCCTCTTTTTTTTTGACCTTGAACATAAGACTTCATATGACTTGCAAGGCGCTCCTGCTGATGTGTTGTAAGTTGAGATTTCCGTAGTAGTTTCCATCCAACTACAAAATTTTAATCGAAATTTCTTTTGATTTCCATCCACAGACTTACTTTTTACATCAAAAAGTTTTCAATTTTTGATATGCCTGTTTTGTATACTTTTCTACTATATGTAGTTTTTATATAATTTGAAATGTCTTCAATTCGTTCTGGCCCTTTTGAAGATACACTCCATAAAACGGAACACAACTCTTCGTACTTTAATATAATCTTCATTGTAGATTTATTAAATATGGTACTTAAAATCTGAGAAGTTTACTTATATACCAATTCTTGTCATTTCCGATACAGGTATTCCAAAGTAAAAAATTACGAACTGTCTACCTATTAACATTTAGGACTATATTACTATAACCTGTAACTCAGTCATTGATATTTCTTATTAGTGAATGAATCGAAATTATCATTACCTGTATATTTTTACCTACATGATCATAAACGAAACAGTGGCAACATTTTCAAAAAATAGGACAAGTTTTTTACGCCAATGCGTTCTGCGTAAAGATACCTTTTTTCTAATTATTACCTTTTACAATCAATACAAATACATACATTTTAATACTCCACATAAAAATTACACATAAATTTAATAAATCCTACATACATTCAATAATTCAATTCAAAAATTTTCTAATTAAAATTTGGTTATTTCATGCATAATTTTTTCCATAATATACATTAAACATACATACAGTGAATCAACTAAGTTTTTTGCCTACCTTTTTTAAAAGAATTTTGTTTTTTATTCATACATAAAATTCGAAAAAACAGGTAAAAAGTAAATTTATGTTTTCCAATTAAAAATAGAGATTGTGTAAAATGGTAAAACCAAGAAAAAAATATTAAAATACAAATTTTGGTGCATTTGTTGTTGCATTTTATTATTTTCCATCATAATTTGCACTTCAATAAAGTATTTTGCATATTGAGAATTCCGGTTAAATCCGTTGGGGTTTTCAAATTATTTTTTAATTACTTTTTGGAATTTATTCCTTTATTGTTAAAAGGACGAGAGTTAAGTATTTTTCAATTCTAAAAATCATATCCGTTTTATGTGAAAATGTGATGTTATTTGCCTTAAAAATGTTTAAAGGATAGGTTAGGTTAAGAAGGGTTATACACCGCAAAAACGGTGTATATCCACTCGGAGACCATAAGGTCCATTGTGATTCCCTTCAAGAAGTGAAAATACAAAAACGGAAGAGCCAAAACACCACCACAGACACAAGAATGAAAGAAAATAGAAAAGAAAATAGGTAAAGAGTAGAGATTCAAAACAGAGAAGCCAAATCTAAATCTACCACAAAACAAAAGTTAAAGAAAATGGTAGAGATGTCATATTAATAGATAGTTAAATCCAGATAAGTAAATAATTATATATATAATAAAGAAAAAATCCACGTCCCCTTATAAAGCCCAGTTAAAGAAGTGACTAATTCCATTGACAAAACCTAGTAGACTGCGAGGGTTAAGTCCCGCAATTTCCCCCCAGTTCGCCATGGAACCTATTCCCTAGCCATTTCAACCTGAGGTTCAGTATCCTAGGACACTGGCAAATAATATGCTCGATCGTCTCCACTTCCTCCTCATCTTCGCATAATCTGCAATAGTCCGGTACATTACTGTCCCACTTACTGACAAAGGTTCTAACTGAGCAGTGTCCAGTTAGAATCCAAATCAGAACCCTTAGACTACGTCTATACAGTCCTTCTATGTATTTTGGTAGCACCCATATCAAGTTTTGGCCACAGGGCCTTTGATATTTTGCAATCCAATCTACTATTCCAGGACTGGTTAATGATATCACGTATTCTTTCGAATATTAACCTATTATAGTAATAAATGGTGGTTTTACCATCCTTTCCCTGTCATCTATATCAAGGTTCGAACCTAATCTAGATAGTTCGTCCGCAACCTCATTACATTACAGTGCCCTGGCACTCAACACAATCTAATGACAAACAGTCTCATAATGTCGCTAAGGGCATTTCTACAATCTACAACTAGGTGCGAGTGTACCGTGTGACAATCCAATGCTCTAAGAGCAGCTTGACTGTCAACATAAATTGTCACAACCGACCCCGGATCGATATGATTCCGAATCAGTTCCGTCGCTTTCCAGATCGCTAGGATCTCTGCTTGGAAGACACTACATTCGTCAGGGAGTCTGAATGACCGTTTTATGTTGATATCAGTGATATAGACACCGGCACCCGTGCCGGTCTCCATCTTGGACCCGTCAGTGAAAACTGCACACCCACCAAACAGTCTATCGGATACAAGCCAATCATCCATAGTTGGAAATTCTATCGAAGGTGTTTCCCCGAAGTCTAGAGTCGCGATATCATAATCTGTAATTTTGTGAAGGGAATTACCCTGATCAAGCAGACCTACTTCGTACAAAATTTTTGTATGATTGTCACGCGAAGGTTTCACTAAGGAAGACTCGTAGAGTCTTAGTAGATTCCTAGCCGCCACACCCGCTACAAAATGTTCTATAGGTAACAGGTTTAGAATGATGTCCAAGGCCGCTTGCTGAGTACTTCTAATGGCACCAGTAATGCCAATGGAGGCACACCTTTGAGCTTTATTGAGCAACTTCCTGTAACTGTCCTTTCTCAATGTCTCCCACCAGACAATGCAACCATAAGTTAGAATAGGCCTGACAACCGATGTATACTTAAATCCAATTTACCATATCTGGTTGCAGACCCCAGTTCTTCCCTATGGAATTCTTGCATGTGTAGTAGGCATTGAGACCCTTTTTCATTCTTTCCTGAGTATTTTCCTTCCATGACAGCTTGCTATCAAGGAAGATCCATAAATACTTAGCTCCTCTATCTTTGTTTTATGAAAAACTTTAGAGCAAAACTTATGGCACACCAAAAAGAAATTTGACTAGTAAAAACGTCCAATGCAACAACCTTTTTCAGAGGACCAAAATTCTTCTCCAAACTCAAAAACCAATTTTGAGTGAAATATTGAAAAGCACTTTTTTAAAAACTTTGTTTTATGAACAACTTTAGAGCAAAACATATTATATACCAAAATGTAGGGTATTGGGCTAGCTATAACGTCCAGTACAAAAAGTTTTGTCAGAAGGCCAAATTCGGGATTTGAAAGTACCGAAAACCGCGAATTTTAAAAATGAAATCCCGGGGATTTTCGGGATTTTAAAATCCCGAAGTGTTTTTCCTCTTAATTTATACATTTAAAATATTTAATAAGAGAATTTTAATAGTTTTTGATTACAAAATAAGCAGGATCATAAAATTTTAAACATTTTGGACTATTTTTAAATCGAATTACATTATTCATTGAGTAATTAACTTAAGATGACTCTACTAACTTACAAGCTGAAATATCAAATATAAAAAGGGCAATAAATAGGCATAGTCACTATCGGATATCTAAAAATAACAAGTAAGAAATTATGATTTAGTTTTCATAATAGCGCATTTGACTTGATTTGTACCTCGCCTTCGATATATTTAAGCAATTTATTGTTAAAAATTAATTTTCTGAAGCCTCAATAGGGGCTTCCCCCAAAGCCTCCTATTTGAGGCGATCCTCATAAAATTTGGGGGATAAATTTACGGTCACATAAAATGTATTTACGCTAAATTTCACTATGGCACTAGTCATTTTACGCGGATTGTGGATATTAAAGTCATTTTTGAAGGAGGGATTTATAAGGAGGCTTGGGTCAAAAGAGGCCTGAAATTTAATAGGGTCTTCAAGGCTAGTATAAAACTTAGTTGTGCTAGTTTGTCGATTTACGAGTATATTAAACATAATTATGAGCTACTCGGGACAAACCCAATATATCCTCCCACTCCCTCTAAAGTGGTGTAGGATATAACAAGTAGGAAAGTATAGTCGGGCATGGCCGACCATATGATACCCTACACCATGAGTATATTTTTACAATTTTTACTTTTATAAAATTTTTATTTTTTGTAAAGAAACTTTTATGTTGAATATTACCATAATTCCAAAATATTTAAGCCATTTATTGATAAAAAACTAAAATTTCTAAATGAGGCTTTATATAGCTCAAATATGGGCCGATCCTCGGTAAATTTGGGAAAAGGATATATTTCTAAATAACAGTTAGTTTTGTTGAGTTTCATTGCGATACAAATGGTTACAAGTCAATTTTAGGCGTTTAAGTCATTTTTTGAAGGGGGTTTGTATGGGGGCTAGGGTCAAATATAGGCCGATCCTTACGAAAATCTGCAGCATCATTTGTACTTATATAAAACTTATTTGTGCCATTTTTTAGAGAGATAGCAGTATATTTGACGTAATTATAGCATAAAAAGTTCAAATCGGGAGGTACGATTGTATGGGAGCTAGGTGAAATAATGGACCGATTTCAACCATTTTCAATAGTCTTCGTCCTTGTGCCAAAAAACATGCTTGGTCCAAATTTCATCAAATTATCTTGAGAATTGCGGCCTGTACCTTGCGCACAAGGTTTACATGGACAGCCAGCCAGCCGGACAGACGGACGGACGGACATGTCTTAATCGACTCAAAAAATGATTCTGAATCGATCGGTATACTTTAAGGTGGGTATTGGACCAATATTTTTGTATGTTACAAACATCAGCACAAGCGTATAATACCCTCCCCACTATAGTGGTGTAGGGTATAAAAAGGACAATAAATAGGCATTGATAATATCGTATATGGGTATATCAGAATATATACTGGCAGTCAACCTGTTATTAAGATGGCGAGATGATAATTCTCTTATTTGGGTAAGAGGACACGATATATAACTGGAAATAATATTGCTAATAACTTGGCAAAAGCTGGAACTACGATGGCTTTTTTAGTGTTTCCCTTGTGGCCATTAAAAACCATATATCCGATATTCAGCTCAAAACGTTTGGTCACATGAGTGGTGTATTTAGAAAGCACTGTATTTAAATAACTATTTTTTTATTGTTAGTACCTTGAATTAATTTGTTTTCCAAAAATTTCACAAAATACTTATGGAAAAGCTTTCTGTATTAGTATACGCATACTTAATGTATTCATATTGTAATATGAAATAGAAAATGTTATTTTTGTCAGTAAATTATTAAGATTTGTTGAAAATTTATATATATTTTTCGGGATTTATAAATCCCGATATCGGGATTCCGGGATTCATTTAAAAATACCGAATTCCGGGACTTTTAAAAATTAGTCCCGATTGGTATCCCTACTAGCTATGCTTTTGAATAGTGAATAAGAGCATATATGCTTGATATGCGTATTGAATATACGTAATATTATTTCATTGCGAATACGTACAAGATACTCAAAATGAAACTTGTGTATTCAAAAGATATGAGTAAATAGTTGCATTACTTCCCAGTTACAAATTGTGTCTTAAAGACAATGTCAGCTAGACCAATTCTGAACCGATCGAAAAAAAATATACCGTAACATTTATATATTATGTTATATAACTATCTTAATTAGGTAATGAGTTATAGGCGTTTAAGTGATTTTCGGGAGGGAACCTTGTATGGGAACTATGACCAATTGTGGACCGATCGGGAAAAATTACACGGTAACATTTATGTATATAAAAGTAATATTTGTGGTAAATTTTGCATAAAAATCTTAATTAGGTAGCGAGTTATGAGCGCTTAAGTGATTTTGGGGAAGGAACCAATTGAAAAAAAAAAAACCAAAGGAAAAAAATTTTACTTGATTTGAATTCTATTGACATAAAACTATAATTTGTAATATTTTGTGAAGATATCGATATTGTAACAGAATTTATTAACAATAAACACATTTTCCGGGAATATGTACATTTGTATGGGAGGTATATGAAATTGTGAACCGTGTAATGCAGTTTATTTTCCAGCTGAGGTATGACTCAGCCTGTCCAGGTTCAGTTCAAAGGTCTGCTTCCTTTAAATGAAAACACAAATATTTAAAATGTGATGTGTAATTCGGGCCGAATCTTATATACCCTTCACCATGATGTGTTTAAAGCCTTTTGTACCTTTTGAAGAACGAAAAAGTACCAAAAAGTCCCCAGTTAATCCGGGCCATACAAACTTAATTACATGTTCCTAGGTTCAATATTGTAGAAATTGTAAAAAGTACCTTTTGAAGAACGAAAAAGTACCAAAAAGTCCCCTTTTATGGGTCCTCACTTAATCCGGGCCATACATACTTAATTAAATGTTTCTAGGTTCAATAATGTAGAAATTGCAAAAAGTACCTTTTGAACAACGAAAAAGTCCCCTTTTATGGGTCCTCACTTAATCCGGGCCATACATACTTAATTACATGTTTCTAGGTTAAATATTGTAGAAATTGCAAAAAGTACCTTTTGAAAAACGAAAAAGTACCAAAAACTCCCCTTGTTTGGGTCCTCACTTAATCCGGGCCATGCATACTTAATTTCATGTTTCTAGGTTCAATATTATAGAAATTTCAAAAAATACCTTTTGAAGAACGAAAAAGTACCAGAAAGTCCCCTTTTATAGGTTCTCACTTAATCCAGGCTCTACATACTTAATTTCATATTTCTAGCCAATGACAACGTAACGTTACGTGATGTTCTTTCTTTGATTTGTGTTTATTAAAAAGCAATTACAATAACAAAACAATTTACCGTTTGATGCTCCATTTTGTTTTTGTTGTTTTATTATTTCTGCATAAGCATGCACGAAAAATCTAAATTTTTGATGAAATTTTCAGAGGTGGTCTCGGATTTTTACTCATATCTTCGTTATTTATGGACCGATTGGACTGATTTTAAATAGCGTTCTATTCGACCGTATTTCCAATAGAATTATTGAAAATTCGGATCTCGCAGATATCTGGGGTCTTCTGAAAACTGATTTCAACATACACACAGACAGACGGACATGGCTAAATCGACTCCGCTATCTGTAAGGATCCAGAATATATATACTTTATAGGGTCGGAAAATTATATTATAGAAATTACAAACGGAATGACAAACTTATATATACCCTTCTCACGAATGTGAAGGGTATAAAAAATATACAAAAAATTTTAATTAAAACAAAATAGTCTTAATAAACATTAATAGCAAGATCAAAATAACGCGTGGTGTGTAACTTGTAAAGCGCAAAAAATTTGAAAAGCGTAAAACGCGTTGCAGTCTTAACGCGTTGTGTGTACTTCCACCTTAAAAGAACGATAAAAATTACAATTAGTTGATAGATATTTATAGGTTCTCACCTAATCCGGGCCCTATATGCAAAATTTAATGTCTCTAGGTTCAATATTATAGGAAATTCAAAAAGTACTTTTTGAAAAACGAAAAAGTACCAAAAAGTTCCCTTTTATGGGTTCTCACCTAATTCTGACTCTACATAATTAATTTCATGTTTCTATGTTCAATATTATAGAAAATTCAAAAAGTACCTTTTGTAGAACGAAAAAGTATTGTTCTTGCCTAATCCGGGCTCTACATACTTAATTTCATGGTTCTAGGTTCAATATTATAGAAAATTCAAAAAGTACCTTTTGAAAAACGAAAAAGTACCAAAAAATCCCCTTTTATGGGTTCTCACCTAATCCGGGCTCTACATATTTAATTTCATGGTTCTAGGTTCAATATTATAGAAAATTCAAAAAGTACCTTTTGAAAAACGAAAAAGTACCAAAAAATCCCCTTTTATGAGTTCTCACCTAATCCGGGCTCTACATACTTAATTTCATGGTTCTAGGTTCAATATTGTAGAAAATTCAAAAAGTACCTTTTGAAAAACGAAAAATTACCAAAAAATCCCCTTTTATGGGTTCTCACCTAATCCGGGCTCTACATACTTAATTTCATGGTTCTAGGTTCAATATTATAGAAAAATTCAAAAAGTACCTTTTGAAAAACGAAAAAGTACCAAAAAATCCCCTTTTATGGGTTCTCACCTAATCCGGGCTCTACATACTTAATTTCATGGTTCTAGGTTCAATATTATAGAAAATTCAAAAAGTACCTTTTGAAAAACGAAAAAGTACCAAAAAATCCCCTTTTATGGGTTCTAACTTAAGCCAGACTCCACATACTTAATTTCATGTTTCTAGCCAATAACAAAACATTAGTGCTGCTCTCGCTCTGCTACTCTTGCTCTGCTGCTCTTGCTCTGCTTTGCTTTTATAAACAAATTACAATAACAATATTTACCGTATTGTTATGTATTTTGTTTTTGTTTTTTGCAGTTTCTGTCTGAGCATGAATAAAAAATCTAAATTTTATATGAAATTTTCAGAGGTTGTTTCGGTTTTTTGCTCATATCTCCGTTATTCGGATCTCGCAGATATCTGGGGTCTTCTAAAAACTGATTTCAACAAACATACAGACAGACAGACAGACAGACAGACAGACGGACAGACAGGCGGACATGGCTTAATCATCTCCGCTACCTATAAGGATCCAGAATATATATACTTTATAGGGTCGGAAAATTATATTATAGAAATTACAAACGGAATGACAAACTTATATATACCCTTCTCACGAAGGTGAAGGGTATAAAAAGAAAAACAAAATACATAACCCAATGAAGCCAGCAGCATCCAAACATATAAAAGAAAATAAACAGCTGAATTAAATAATATACATCTACCTACACACGCACATCTACATCTTTTTCCAATTCACAGTATTGTTGTTGCTTTTTTAACAAAACATGGAAAAAATATGTCTTTTTTGATGAAATTTTCAGAGGTTGTCTCGGTTTTTTAGAAATTACAAACGGAATGACAAATTTATATATACCCTTCTCACGAAGGTGAAGGGTATAAAAATGAGTTTCTTCTTCTCTCTAACAAACGATCCAGACAGTAGCATCCTTACTGGAAAAGATGAAGTCGAGCGTTACAGCAATGAACGTGTAAAGGTAACAGATGACTTCGATGTAATGCTGTGGTGGCAAAGTAATTCCACAAAATATCCAAAGTTATTTAGATTAGCGGGAAAACTTTTATATTTCCTGCAACCAGTGCACCATCGGAAAGGGTTTTTCTTTAGCTGGAAATATTATAACGGAGAAAAGAAACCGGTTGATGAAAAAAACTATAGATTGCAAATTATTTTTAAATTCTTTATATAAAAAAAATGAAATTTATTTATTTATATTTTTTAGTTATAATTTTATTAATATTTTCAAAAAATTTTCTGGTACTTATAATTTCTTTACAATAAAATTTATATTCATAAAATCAACAACTTCATATTAGACTTTGCTATTGCATTGGTGAAATACTACACATAGGGTATACTCAAATCATACTTATATTTATATTTATTTTGCAAAGAAGATGTAAGTATGGTAATTGAACAAAACAACATTCCTTACTTTATACCTGTTGCATATGAAAGAAAAATGTATGAATATACGACACAACCAAATGCTGACTTTACGTATATTTATTTGTGTTGAAGTTGGTATAACCCAGCAGTTCGACGGGACAGTCAAGAACTGACCACTTAACCTACCACTTGTGGTGGCCCCTAGCCTGACTACCCAGGTGACCAACCATTTTAACATGGGCTTGTCCTACGAGGAAGTCAATCGTCACTCTACACCCTACAAAGAGACAGTAAAGAGACGATTGCCTCCGCTCTCGCTTACAAAGGGGACAAAAGTGACGACTGTTTTTATTCTCATTTACAAAGAGTTTATTTCTGACGAAATACCAAAAACATACGAATTGGAGTCAGGTGGTAAGATATAAATGTAACTAAAATTTAAAAATTTCAAGTTTCTACTCTCTAGAATACTATGGGACAATAATGTGACGATTTACCCGAAAGATATAAATTTGAGTAAATCAGATGGTGGCATATTAGTAGAAAGTAATAATCATTTCTCCAAAAGATGTAAAATACCTACATTCGGAAATACAAAAAAAAAACTACTTTCAAGAGTAATCTCTAGGTTACTTGAGGACAGTAAAAAGGCGACACTCTCCGCTCCCGCTTACAAAGAGGACACTAAAGTGACGACTGCCTTCATTCTCGATTACAAATTACAAACATACGTATTACAATCATCCATGTGGTTAACTATTAGTGGAAATTACTGTCTTTTTCATATGCATTGACTCTTTGTCGAACTGCTGGGAAGTATGCAGTGCGCTTTGTGTTTCACGATACCTACTCATACTTGTTTGGTTGTAATACCCCAGCAGTTCGACAAGGAGTCAATGTATACGAAAAAGACAGTAACTTCCACTAATAGTTAACGAATGTACTCTTTGTAATCGAGAATGAAAACAGTCGTCACCTTAGTGTCCTCTTTGTAAGCGGGTGCGGAGACAGTCGGTTCTTTTTTTCTGTTGTACTTCCGAAAGTAGTTATTTTACCCATCTTTTGGAGAAATAATTATTACTTTCTACTAATATGCCACCATCTGGTTGATTCAAATTTATATCTTTCGGGTCAATCGTCACATTATTGCCCCATAGAGAATAGACACTTGAAATTTTTAAATTTTAGTTCCATTAATATCTTACCACCTGGCTGACTCCAATTCATATGTTTTTGGTCTTTCGTCACAAATAAACTGTTTGTAAACGAGATTGAAGACAGTCGTCACTTTAGTATCCTCTTTGTAAGCGAGAGCGGAGGCAATCGTCTCTTTACTGTGTCTTTGTTGGGTGTAGAGTTACGATTGACTTCCTTGTAGGACAAGCCCATGTTAAAATGGTTGGTCACCTGGGTAGTCAGGTGGCTAAGGGCCACCACAAGTGGTAGATTAAATGGTCAGTTCGGGACTGTCCCGTGGAACTGCTGGGACATTACGATTACTACCTTTGCCATTCTCTGACAGACATCGCAAAATGATCTTAAAATCTTATAAAAAATAATTATTATACCCTTAAATTTCAGATTTATACAAATTATATAAAGATATACACAAAAAATATTTTTTGTGTAACACTGTGAAATTATTTACACAAAACCAAAATTAAAATTTTCTCAGTATTTTTTGTATGTTAGGGTATTCAATTATTCGGGTTTTTGTCTTATCCGGTTTATTCGACAAATAATTATTTGAGGTTTTACGTTAGCCGGTTAAAAATCGGATAATTAAAAATTATTCGGTTATTCGAATAAAAGGAGAGTGGATGTTACTATTGCTTTTTACAATAATTTTCTTCATATTACACCCTATAACAACATTGAAAAAAGCATTCACACATGGAAAAGTTGATAAGCATGTGAAAATAGATTCCTCTTATGGAATTGTGCACTCCTATTTTTATGCCCTTATAAAAGGATTTTAAAGTTTAAGGGACTACAAACGAATATTTAAAATATTTATATGTATTTATAATGCTAATATTGGTATCAAATGGAAGCTGGGAATCTGTACATTCTATCTATATTATTTACCTGTCTCACTTAGAGAAAAAAAAAAACGAAAAAGAAGTCAAATTTAAAAAGGTACATTTTCGACTTACAAACATTTAACTGCTTTTTTGTGACAAATTTTCTTTAAGATTTCCAATTCTTTCGTGATGATTTGAAAAAAAATATATTCATTTGAAATTAATATTAATACCAACTTTTTAATATAAATTAGGAATTCCATCATTTGAAATCGGATGTATTTTAAACTTTAAAGTCCTTTTACAGGAGTATAAGAGCTGATTATGTTTGATGATGTTTTTAACACACAAAAATATTTGTTCTACACCCACCTTAAAGTAACCGGCATAGAATTATAAAATATGGTCATATTTCGATGGTCGATTAAGCCATGTCCGTCTGTCTATCTGTCTGTTGAAATCAGTTTTTAGAGGACCCCAGATATCGGCGAGATCCGAATCTTCAATAATTCTGTTAGACATACTTTCGAGAAGATCGCTATTTAAAAGCAGCAAAATCGGTCAGTAAATAACGGAGATATTAGCAAAAATCCGAGACAACCTCTGAAAATTTCGTCAAAAATGTCATATTTTTTCATGCTTTGTTAAAAAAGCTACAATAACACTGTATATTAGTTATACCCTACACCACTATAGTGGGGCCTGTACCTTGTGCGCAAGGTACAGGCCGCAATTTTCAAGATAATTTGATGAAATTTGGACCAAGCATGTTCTTTGGCACAGGGACGAAATGGTTGAAATCGGTCCATTATTTCACCTAGCCCCCATTCAACCGTACCTCCCGATTTGAACTTTTTATGCCATAATTACGTCAAATATTCTATTATCTCTCTAAAAATTGGCATAAATAAGTTTTACATAAGTATAAATGACACTGCAGATTTTCGTAAGGATCGGCCCTTATTTGACCCTAGCCCCCATACAAACTCCCCTTCAAAAAATGTCTTAAACGTCTAAAATTTACTTGTAACCATTTGTATCGCAATGAAACTCAACAAAACTAACTGTTATTTAAAAATATATCCTTTTTCCAAATTTACCGAGGATCGGCCCAATTTGACCTATATAAACCTCATTTAGAAATTTTATTTTTTTTATCAATAAATTGCTTAAATATTTTGGAAAAATATTCAACATAAAAATTTCTTTATAAAAAGTAAAAATTTTAAAAATATACTCATGGTGTAGGGTATTATATGGTCGGCCATGCCCGACTATACTTTCCTACTTGTTTATACCCTTCACCTTCGTGAGAAGGGTATATATAAGTTTGTCATTCCGTTTGTAATTTCTATAATATAATTTTCCGACCCTATAAAGTATATATATTCTGGATCCTTATAGGTAGCGGAGATGATTAAGCCATGTCCGTCTGTCTGTCTGTCTGTCTGTCTGTCTGTATGTTTGTTGAAATCAGTTTTTAGAAGACCCCAGATATCTGCGAGATCCGAATCTTCCATAATTCTATCAGACATACGACCGGCAAGAACGCTATTTAAAATCAGCAAAATCGGTCCATAAATAACGGAGATATGAGCAAAAAACCGAGACAACCTCTGAAAATTTCATATAAAATTTAGATTTTTTATTCATGCTCAGACAAAAACTGCAACAAAACAAAACATAACAATACAAATAAATACTGTTATTGTTAATTTGTTTATAAAAGCAAAGCAGAGCAAGAGCAGCAGAGCAAGAGTAGCAGAGCGAGAGCAGCACTAATGTTTTGTTATTGGCTAGAAATATGAAATTAAGTATGTAGAGCCTGGATTAAGTGAGAACCTATAAAAGGGGACTTTCTGGTACTTTTTCGTTCTTCAAAAGGTATTTTTTGAAATTTCTATAATATTGAACCTAGAAACATGAAATTAAGTATGCATGGCCCGGATTAAGTGAGGACCCAAACAAGGGGAGTTTTTGGTACTTTTTCGTTTTTCAAAAGGTACTTTTTGCAATTTCTACAATATTGAACCTAGAAACATGTAATTAAGTATGTATGGCCCGGATTAAGTGAGGACCCATAAAAGGGGACTTTTTCGTTGTTCAAAAGGTACTTTTTGCAATTTCTACATTATTGAACCTAGAAACATTTAATTAAGTATGTATGGCCCGGATTAAGTGAGGACCCATAAAAGGGGACTTTTTGGTACTTTTTCGTTCTTCAAAAGGTACTTTTTGCAATTTCTACAATATTGAACCTAGAAACATGTAATTAAGTATGTATGGCCCGGATAAAGTGAGGACCCATACAAGGGGACTTTTTGGTACTTTTTCGTTTTTCAAAAGGTACTTTTTGCAATTTCTACAATATTGAACCTAGAAACATGTAATTAAGTATGTATGGCCCGGATTAAGTGAGGACCCATAAAAGGGGACTTTTTCGTTGTTCAAAAGGTACTTTTTGCAATTTCTACATTATTGAACCTAGAAACATTTAATTAAGTATGTATGGCCCGGATTAAGTGAGGACCCATAAAAGGGGACTTTTTGGTACTTTTTCGTTCTTCAAAAGGTACTTTTTGCAATTTCTACAATATTGAACCTAGAAACATGTAATTAAGTATGTATGGCCCGGATTAAGTGAGAACCCATACAAGGGGACTTTTTGGTACTTTTTCGGTTTTCAAAAGGTACTTTTTGCAATTTCTACGATATTAAACCTAGAAACATGTAATTAAGTATGTATGGCCCGGATTAAGTGAGGACCCATACAAGGGGACTTTTTGGTACTTTTTCGGTTTTCAAAAGGTACTTTTTGCAATTTCTACGATATTAAACCTAGAAACATGTAATTATGTATGTATGGCCCGGATTAAGTAAGGACCCATAAAAGGGGACTTATTGGTACTTTTTCGTTTTTCAAAAGGTACTTTTTGCAATTTCTACGATATTAAACCTAGAAACATGTAATTAAGTATGTATGGCCAGGATTAAGTGAGGACCCATGAAAGGGTACTTTTTGGTACTTTTTCATTCTTCAAAAGGTACTTTTTGAAATTTCTATAATATTGAACCTAGAAACATGTTATTAAGTTCGTATATCCCGGATTAAATGAGAACCAGTAAAAGGGGACTTCTTGGTACTTTTTCGTTCTTCAAAAGGTACTTTTTACAATTTCTACAATATTGTAATTAAGTTTGTATGGCCCGGATTAACTGAGGACCCATAGGTGGGGACTTTTTGGTACTTTTTCGTTCTTCAAAAGGTACAAAAGGCTTTAAACACATCATGGTGAAGGGTATATAAGATTCGGCACAGCCGAATATAGAACTCTTACTTGTTTTGAATGTCAAGTATTTTTTATCATATACGTTTTCAAAATTTTAAACAAAATATTTAAAATATAATTCCGCCACCGAAATGTTCTGCTCGAAGTTGTCTATAACCAACACGGAGAAGCAAGAGATGGTAATAAATAGCATTGTTGACGTGAGTGATTAAAGCGACTGTACAGGAATACAAGAAAAAAACATCAATTCTACGGGTTTCCATCTAGGTAGTTAATCTAATGATCTAGGCTTTCTATTGAATTCCTTAGGCACATATTTCTGAAGTTGTATTACATAATTTGATAATTCTGTTCTGACATCTCCCGTAATTTTCCCACTAATGAGCAAAATATTTTTGTTACAATACCCAAAGCTATTAAATGCATAGGTTCAATAGGAACCTGAGTTATCATATTAATATCAAGAGTTTCTAACTCAGTTTGTGTATTTTGATACTTTTTTATATGATGACTCACATCTAACCGTACCGATTTGGTAACATCGACTGCATCCATTTAACGCATTGTGCTCGACAGATTCTGTAAGAAAAGCTCGTGCAGGAGCATCACATACAAATGCAATAAATTTTATTTTAATATGGTGGGATTTATAAAAAAATTCATCTTTTAATTTTCTTAATTCATTATTTAAATCGTGTAAATATGTATCAATATAAAATGGTTTTTGATTGATAAGCTCCAATAATAAATATTTTGTTAGCATCGATGTTTGCGAACTTTTGAAAAGCGGAAGTCCATCTATATTTATATTTATTATTATTTTGTTTACATTATACAAAAAGTCTCCGAGTTGTAAAATCTGATTTTCTATACCAAAGTGGGTATATTGTCCATTATCTACGATTCTTATAATTGTTGTTCTTTTTGGTTTTTTAATTAAAGTTTCCGTATATAGAGGAAGACATAATCCCTCCTCATTTAGAACCTTTAGAATGTCATTACCCAACTCAACTCCCACATTGAGCTTTAAAAATACATGCCTTAATTTTGATTTAAGGTCGAAATTTTGTTTTTTCCATTTTTAGAAATTTTAGAAAAATTGGCTCAATAAAAAAAGAGCGCATCAAGGAGTTGTAGAGTGACACCAAGCGTATTTTGAGCCAATATACAGTTGGCGAAACGAATGTTCTGGTTCAAAATGTCACCGGTTTTAATACAGACCATTGCTACATAAATAAATTTCCTATGCGAAATCAAGAAGCATTTAAACAAATGGATGGATATATCAATTAACACAAATAATGTTGCTGATATGTGTAAGTACTACTTCCTTAATAATAAAAAACTTGTAAAAATCTTACATAAAAAAACATATTAACTTGTATTATTTACCTATTTCAGATACAATCAATAGTTTTTAATAAAGGGGAATGTTTCAAATAATCTTGAAAATATATGGGACAAAAATATTATATTATTTCACAACTATGATGAAAGAAATGGTAAAATTGCTTTTACAAATTATAAGTACTGTATGTCAGCATTTTTTGGTAAGAAAGTTTTTTTAATAAAATATATGTATGTATGTCATGTGCTTTCCTTTCATAGATGACGTAGACAAATCTCCTAACGAATTTAAAAGTGATTTAAGAGTCGCAATAAGAAGAGTAAAAAACAAAATACAAGACGAAATATCGTTAAAGAAGACTTAGTTTTTCCATAGTTTGTTTTAAAATTTAATAATTTTTGCTTATAAAATATAAATACTTATGTATACATATAATGTTTCGTTATGTTACTTTATATTTTAATTTTCTTAATAACAATAAACTTTTTTGTTTTTATTAAAAGTGTAAGTAAGAAAGTCATCAAGAGTCATGAAGTTATTGTTAAAGCAGATCATTTTGACTTCTTAAATACATGTTAGCACTAATGACGACTAGTGTAACAGTCCTATTGACGTTTATATAATACAAACATATAGACGTCTTTGTTATATTTCATACATTTGTCATCACTGTTGACATTTGTCATCACAGTTTTTTGGAAATTTTACAAAATATATAAAAATGTCAGGGGTATCATGAAGTTTTTTGTATGGGAACACATGACGAATTAAGCATCGTCTTTGACAAGTCATGAGGTTTTCCATAAGACGTCTTAATGAAATTTCCAACTGGGTTCTTTTATACATACTCATTGTCAATCTCAGGTCAGAACAATCTCAAGTGGAATTTTTGGTACTTTTTACGACCACCATCAGTGGTTATAGAGGGTATATATAAGTTTGTAATATTCATCTGAGATCCAACAAAGTATATATATTCTGGCTCCTTATGAAATTCTGAATCGATTTAGATATGTCCGCCTGTCTGTCTGATTAAACCACGCTCACGTTAAACTTAAGCCAAACAATTAGACCAAACTGACTGTAAATATTTATTGTTGTCCTAAGCAGTTTGGTATTGAAAACCAGCAAAATCGGTTCACATCGGGAAAAGTTATAAATCAAAATTTAAAGCAATCTCGAAAAAATAAGCAATATAACCTCAAAAAAACACATTCTGATGTAATTTTCTTGAAAATTAAAAAAAGATAATTCCATGAAAATCGCCATACATTCGTTCCTACACAAGAGCTTGATCTCTGCTTAAAATTGCCAGAATCGGTTCGCAATTACCACACAAAAGTACATATTCATGAAAAATTGGTTTTTTGTTAATAGCTTCCGTCATAATGTCGATATCTTCACAAAATTTTACAAATTACAATCTTATCTCAATAAAATTCATTCAAAGATAAAATATTTGAATCGGTTCATAATTGGACATTGCTTCCATACAAGGTCCCCTCCCCACAATCAATATAAAATTGTATACAAGTATTGTTCGTCTTCAGAAAAATATTCCTGTGAATTTTTTCCGATCGGTCCATATATGGTCAAGGTCTCCTCCAGAAAATCACTTAAAAGCGTAAACTCATTACTTAATTAAGATATCCATATACAATTTTGTACAAGCATTGCATATATATAGATAAATAATGCGAAATTTTGTCCCTATCAGTCCATAATCGATCATAGCCCCCACTTAAATGCACATAACTCATTACCAAATAGTGATACCCATTAAATATTTGTGATTTTCAATAAATCTTTGAATTGTAATAGATTTAAATCCTGGGATTTTTCTATTTAAGACATGAGAAAACTTATTTCTAAAAATACTTGATCAATTAGAAAAGTATTAAGTATTAAAAAAAGTAGCTGTTGGAGTGTATTTAAGATTCAGCTCAGTCGAATATTGCAAGATAACTTATTTTAAATGGTATTTTTTTTTTTGCAAAAGAAGAATTTATACTATTTTTAATACCTAAATATATTTTTTAGTTTTAATGTTATTAATACATTATAGGTGGCTATCTTCCTCTATATCTGAACCGATCTTCCTCTATATCTGGAAGTAGCAATACGCTACTTTTTGTTTTGAAATCTCAAGTGAGCGAGGTGCCACGAATAATTTTAACATCCATGTAAATATTTTGGATATTAAATTGGCGGACCACCCATGAGAGGAGCGGTACCTCCCATATTAATTAAATACGTAAATCCGTTTATGTGGGAAACTTATACAACTAAATTCTTAAAATTTTGCACGAAGAACCTTAACATTCATCTGAAAATTTTAAGAAAAAGAGCAGACTTTCATTTGGGGTGCTTGGAGCCCCAACATGAATAAAATAGAAAAAATCGTATATCTAAGAAACTATTAGAGCTTCAATCTTTAAATTTTACTTGAAGAATTTTTGAAATTCATCTGAACATTTAGTGTATAACGAGCGAACTTTTAATGGGAACTTGACATCTCCCATATGAATTAAATACAAAATATTGTTTATCTAGGAAAATATAGAACTAGATTCATCAAATTTTGCATAATTAAATGAGAAAATTTATTTTTAAAAATATTTGATTAATTAAAAAAGTATTAATATAAAAGAAGCTGGTGGAGGGTATTTAAGATTCGACTCAGCCGAATATAGCACTCTAACTTGTTTGTTCTACAAAAGGTACTTTTTGAATTTTCTACAATATTGAACCTAGAAACATGAAATTTAGTATGTAGGGCTTTGACTAGGTAAGAACCTATAAAATGGGACTTTTTGGTACTTTTTCGTTCAACAAAAGGTACTTTTTGAATTTTCTATAATATTGAACCAAGAAACACGAAATTAAATATGTTAAGCCCGGATTAGTTCAGAGCACAAAAAGGGGACCTTTTGCAACTTTTTCGTTCTACAAAAGGTACTCTTTTAATTTTCTATAATATTAAACCTAGAAACATGAAAATTAGCATGTACGGCCTTGATGGAAATGTCTTCAGTTTAAAAATTATTTGAATAACGCAACTAAACAAATGGAAGACTTTAATATTTCAATGTTTTTTTTCTCGTCTCGAAAGTTACAGAGCACGGGCACTGGTATATTGAGTAAAAAATAATATAATATATTTTTCTTCTTAAACATCCCAGCAAAATATTTGCTTACAAATTCACTAGAAAAATCACCAGAACTCATCGAGTAAAGTACTTACAATTCTACTAGAAAAAGTACTTATTATACCCTTCACTTTCGTGAGAAGGGTATATATAAATTTGTCATTCCGTTTGTAATTTCTATAATATAATTTTCCGACCCTATAAAGTATATATATTCTTGATCCTTATAGATAGCGGAGTCGATTAAGCCATGTCCGTCTGTCTGTCTGTCCGTCTGTCTGTCTGTTGAAATCAGTTTTTAGAGGACCCCAGATATCGGCGATGTCTGAATCTTCAATAATTCTATTAGACATGCTTTCGAGAAGATCGCTATTTAAAATCAGCAAAATCGGTCGGTAAATAACGGAGATATGAGCAAAAATCCGAGACAACCTCTGAAAATTTCATCAAAAAATTGTTAAAAAAGCAACAAAAACACTGTACATAGAAAAAGATGTACACGTGTGTGTGTAGATGTATTTGGTTTTATTCAGCTGTGTATTTTTTTGTATGTTTGGAATTCAAACATACAAAGTATACACAGCAAAAAAATATGATTTGCATTTTTTGTTAAAATAAAATAATTTTCCCTTTTGTTTTGCAAATATATTTTTTGATGAATAGAAAAAAGTATTTAAAACGTTTTCAATTATATGAGAGTAGATTGTGAGTTATTGTACAATAATTTTTATGCGAATAATGTAAGTTTGAAATTTAAAACTAACACAAATTTTTTCCAAGTGCTTTTTAAAACAATTTTTTTACGATAAACAAAAACAAAATCTACGTCTCGTCAATGTTTACCAGCAATGAATCAGAGGTCGAAGTCGACCGGCTTCGAGTCGGAGCTTAGCCGCCGCCGAACTATATTTAGTTGCTTGAGCCGCCGCCGAAACATTCGGCTTAAATCGACTCAAACTTTTTTAATGTTTTTATTAATTAGACTGTAAGATCAATTATGTTTAAAATACACTATGGTGAAGGGTATATAAGATTCGGCACAGCCGAATATAGCACTCTTACTTGTTTTTGTTTGAGATGTTCCAAAAGTAAGTCAATATTATTTGGCTGGAAATAAGTTGTTTTTTAGTAGAGTTATTTATAGAATATTTATGAAAAAATAAAAATAAAAAGACGACGCAGACTGGGGTTGAACTCAGTACCTTCCGTCTACCAGTTGAATGCTACTCTTACTACACCATTGCTTTGTTGTTTTATTGTGCGTCAAATAATAGTTTTCACACACAAATACTATTTTTTTGTCTAAAAATAGACATTTGATATCGTGTTCACAAAAAAGCAAAAAAACAGAAAAAGTAACTGTTTTATTTTTGTTTGTTTCTTTATTTTGATTTTTTTAACTTTACCTACAAAGTAAGTCATTAATAAAGTACTTAATGGTAATCATTGTAAGCAAAGATTTTGCTGGGATATATCAAAACTTTAAGGTGGAAATTATTTTATTGGATGTTTTTGACGCAAATAAATTCTTCGAGTTCGGAATTATTTCATATATTTTTGGAACAAAAAATTTACAATTCCAAAACACACAATTGTTAGAAATTATTGCATTTTACAGTTTAGTTATCTAAGGCAAACTTTTGGAAGAAATGGAAGTTATTCCATTTTCTTAATGGGAGTTGTTTCATATGGGAGTTATTTAAATTAAATAAGTCCCATCAAGTAAAATAATAAAATAGCACGAAAAATATTTTTCATACAATAATCATTCCTAATTTATTGGAACTTAGTAAATATTTCTTATTTCTTCGAATGAAACAATTCTCAATGAAATTTTGTTTTTGAAGTATTTTTATTTTATGAAAATAAGTAGTTATTTTCAGGGACCGTAACCGTTTTATTATAAAACTCAAAAAATAATTATTATTTTGGATTTTTATTATTTTTTATTTTTTTTTTGTGGAAATAATAATTAATTTCTGAGTTTTATTTTTTTGGGTACAAATAAAAATCAAAAAATGATTTTATTTTTTTTTTTTTTTTTGGCAGAAATAACAATTATTTTTTGATTTTTATATTTTTGGCAGAAATAAAAATCATTAACGCAATATCATTTTTGTTTATTAATTCGTTTGTTAATTCGCTTAATTTTTTTCTTTGCTTATTTGTTTATTTGATCTTAGATAGTTTCTATGTTTGTTCATTAGTCTGTTTATTTGTTCGTTCATCAGTGTCTTTGTTTGTTTAATTGTTTGTTCGTTAGTCTGTCTGTTTGTTTATTTGTTTGTTCATTATTTTATTTTAAGATCAAATAATATAAAATACAGATTTATTTAGTCATACATTTATTTATAAAATTATTTCGTTATTAAACAAATGAATAAACAAAAGTGATATTACCTTAATGATTTTTATTTCTGCCAAAAATATAAAAATCAAAAAATAATTATTATTTCTGCCAAAAAAAAAAAAAAAAACAAAAATAAAATCATTTTTTGATTTTTATTTCTACCAAAAAAATAAAAATCAGAAAATAATTATTATTTTTTGCCAAAAAAATGAAAATCAAAAAGCATAGTGTTTTATAAAAATATAGCTCAAAACAATAAAAATGGTATCTTTAAAGTTGTTCTCCTATATTTTCTTATATTTGATTTTTTTCTTTAAAAATTCAAAGATAATAATTATTTACGACCCCTGGTTATTTTATATGTAATGTAATTTTATTAATGCACGTTTTTGTTTTTTATTTTAAATTGGTAATTATTTAATTTTTGTTGGTACTTCACTAAATATTGACAAAGGTAAAACCACACACTTTACGTAGGTAATGTCTAATGAAAAAGTAAGATGAAATACCATCCGTATTTCAAAAAAGAGATTAAATGTCGTATGATTTATACTTTTTGTGTTTACAAAACTAGTATTAAACAATAACAAAGTAAGATGGAAGCAGCCTTTTCACTTTTTTGAGTTTACTGATCTAAAACGAAGCAAAAATCCATACGAATTCTCCATCGGTATTTTACTCAATGTAGTAAGTTTTCATTACATATCGTGTTTAGACGTATACTTCTACATAAAATTTTGACAGATCATATTACTTGCGTGCTCGTGTGAATAAATAATATTCATTGACGTACAGAAAAAGTGTGTACTAATTTTCCCCTTTCTGATTTATGTTTCAAATAATGATATAACCAATTGAAATTTCTAAGTAAAGATATTTCTGTTTAAAATTTCTTAAAGTCGGCCCAGCTATTTAAGTGTGGGCCTTATGAATAACGCGAAACTCACCTTTATACACATTTTATTAATATTAATATTATTATTATTTTTCTAAAATATATCTTTTGACTGATTACAGCAAATACTTCTTAAGTATTTGTATATTTTTGAAAAAGTACCTGAACTACACATAATTATCTGTTAAATTTAAATTACCCACATGCCTATTTCACCACGCCAACATACACTTTAGTTGGGTTTGTGCTGATGTTTGTAACATACAAAAATATTCGTCCTATACCCACCTTAAAGTATACCAATCGACTTAGAATCATTTTCTGAGTCGATTAAGCTATGTCCGTCCTTCCGTCTGGCTGGCTATCCATGTAAACATTGTGCGCAAGGTTAAAATCGGTCCATTATTTCGACTAGCCCCCATACAACCGTACCCCCCAAATATGGCCTTTTGGCTTATAATTAATTTATACAACTTTAAATGACACTCCCGATTTTTGTAATGATCGGGCTTCATTTGACCCTATCCCCCATACAAACTACCCTTCAGAAAATGACTTAAAGGTCAAAATTCACTTACAAACACTAATAACACTTTTATATTCTACATAAATAATATTGAAGAAGACTTAACTCCCCCTACCAACATTTTTAAGGATAGGGCCATATTTTGCCCTACTCCTCTTTAAGCCCTCTTAAAAAAATCTCTTTTTTGGCAAAAAAAGTAAAAATGTTCCGAAATAAAGTTAAGAAAATAAACCAAATTCTTTATTTTTTAAATAATCCCCAATTTTAACATACATACTGACTGGTGTAGGGTATCATATGGTCGGCTACGCCCGACTATACATTCATACTTGTTTTCAGTCTGACAACGTTGCAAATGAAAAATTGTAAGTTCTGACGATTGTTAGATATTTTCTGAACATATTTCTGACATTTTAGAATGCTAAATCAAACAAATTTTCGGATAAAAATAGCAAAAATAAGTTTTTATGCACAAATGTACCAATTTTACCCATTTTCGTCGTTTTCATCTATTTTTTACCCCTTCTAGTCCAATTTTCGGAAAGTTATATAGCCTTTTGTAAGCATTTTGCTTAAATAATTTTGAAAATAATTTTGCATCGATGTGGTTACACAAAATTTATCAAATAGGATAATTGGGACGATCGATACAAAATATGTGCTATGTTGAATATATTAAAGGGGTTAGCTAAAATTTGGTTTGAGGGGTTAAACAATTATGTATCGTCCTGGGAAAAATGGAAAACCTTATTGATCCAATCTTTTTCCGATCATCAGGATTTTGCAGAAAACCTGAAACTTCCATCAAAGGCAATGACTAATTATTATTTTGAAAATAAAATTCTAGCTGATGTTTGCAAAATAAATGGTCCGGATGCTGTGTCCTGCATTATAGATGGAAAAAGTGTGCAAGAGCTGGAAGATTTTGAAATTCCAGAAGATTTATTTGGTCATTATTTATCTACATTTCCCGATATAATGGAGACTTAATCAAAAAAATTGGCTCATTGAAGGTCGAACTATTACAGTAGCAGAGAGTAATTAGGATAAGATGAAGAGGATTTAACTGTAAAAAACAAGTCATTATTCATCTAAGTGTCAACATCCTGTTAAGAAATGCGAAATCTGTAAAAAATATGGACATTTAACTAAAGGTTGTATGAAGAAGAAAGGTGAGTCTTCAACATCAGTGATAAGAAAATTTCGGAAGGTAAAAAAATGTTATTTTGTAAATTGTAAAGTAAATGAAATTTTGATGAAAGCTTTTATTGATACTGGTTGTTCAGTAGTGTTAATAAAGCAATCTAGTTCCAAACTTATAGGTTGTAATATCAACCGTTGTAAGATACAAGTTGTAGGTTGTTGTGATTATGATGCTCAGGAAATTGATATTTTTATTGGCCAACTATTTATTAATCATGATGATGTACTGTTCGATTTTTGTCAAAGGAAAACGAAACTTCTTCGGACTTTGATTGTTTTTCGAAGGAAAAGATTTGAATTTGGATTGATAAAACAGTAACTATTGCTAAGAAACTTGCTAGTTTTGTTGAAGTTTTTACTGATCAATCATATAATTCCAGTTTTTATTTAGAAGAAATGTATGTAAATAAAACCAAATGGGAAATATCGAGTTTCAAGATGTGTAATTGGGAAACATCGTTTGATTTTCATAGAAAATTAGTCATCAAATGATCTTCATTTCAAAAAGGGTACTTGTATAGGAAACGTTTTTTTTCCTCCGCAATGAATTGAAAACTAGAGTATACAAATTATACATTGGATGGATGATGAAATAGATAGATTAAGAGGTAGAAGCTTTTTCACTAGTCAAGATTGTGCTAGTGGTTATTATCAAATTCCACTTGATAAATAATCTTCTCAAAAGGCTGCTTTTATAACTCCAGATGGGCATTATATATTTTTGAAAATGCCGTTAGGTTTAGTAAATGCTCCGACTGTTTTCCAAAGGACTATCAATAAAATTTTGGGGAATTTAAGATTTATAACTGCTTTGGTTTATATGGTACAGTGATAAATTTAGAACCAGCAACGATGTAAAACTAAGTAAGGAAAAAATTAGTGCGGTTATTAATATTCCTATTCCTAAGAATATTAATGAGGTTCGTTAGTTTTTAGGATTGACTATTTATTTAAGAAAATTTTTAAATCAATATTCATTAATAGCTAGATCGATTTAAGATTTGTTAGAAAAGGATATTTCTTTTAAATGGGGAAGTTTAATGAATTAAAAGGTTAATTAACCAATTGCCCATTACTAGTTTTATACAACAGAAAACATTGAGTTGCATACAGATGCATGCAAATGGGGTATCGGAGCTGTCCTATTACAGAAAGAGGATAAGGGAACTTTAAAACCCCTTGCATACTTTAACAATTCAGAAGACTTTTGGAAGAATTCATTAGAATTTTGGAGTACCTAGAAGATTAGTTTTTGACAGAGCAAAGCTGGAAGAGCACTTGTCATAAATTTCAGAAATTTGCTCAAGATCATGGAATTAAAGTTATTCATAATGTAACTGCAACTCCACGCTAATGGACAAGCAGAGAGATATAACAGAACATTTTGTCGGCTTTAAGTTCATTTGTTGAGAATGAAAACAAGTGGGATGCATATGTGAATATCATTAACAGTGTGGTTTAAATTACTCTGTTAATAAGTTTACTGGAAAAATTCCAAATTACCTTCTATTTAGATTTTTACCAACAGAAAAATATGATTCTTAATTAGGTAATGAAGTACATGAAATTAATACAAATGTTATTTCTTGTAGTAGAAACGAGGCAAACTCGTCTATAGATAAAATGCAACAATATCAGAGGCACTCATATGAAGAAAAGCAGGCCAAATATATAAGATTGGTCAATTAGTGTTAGTAAGAAAAACTAATTCAATTGAGGGAAATCGGAAACTTCTTCCACGATATAAAGGACCATATCAAATTGTAAAATATTTAGGTAATGATAGATATGTTATATGAAGAAATAACATCATCTAAAAAAATTAAATTAAGTTGTAACTCAACTTAAAGAGAATAATGCAAAATTAATGAATGATAACGTTACTAAAAACATTTAATTACACATGCTTCACGGGGACGTGATTAAAATTGCGTGGCCGAGTTGTAAGAACTTAACTTAAATAATTTTGAAAATAATCAAAAAGACATTTTATGTATATTCAAATAAAAAAATAAAATATGGTTTCATTCGAAAATTAATTGTAAAATGAAACGATTGAATTTTATTTAAAATTCGAACACCTATTGACGCTTCCAGATATATTTAGGAGTGATGGACGCACAATCAAATAAACAAAATTACAAAAAAAAATATAATATATATTAGGATTTATTGATTGCAGAGTCCTCTAGTGACGGTTAAATGTATTAACAAGTAAGAGTGCTATATTCGGCTGTGCCGAATCTTTTATACATTTTTAATTTTTTCCCGACTACATTATTATTAGACCAAAAGCAAAACAAAATGTGCAACAACAACGCTAAACGAAACGAAATCTTCAATACCCTCCACCAGCTACTTTTATATTAATACTTTTTTAGTTGACCAAATAGTTGTTTTCTCATGTCTTAAATAGGAAAACCCCAAGATTTAAACAGCTTAAATCTGCTACAATTAAAAGATTTATTGAACATTTTAAACCCAATTTTCTTTTTTATTTTTATAGCGCACTAAGATATGCTAATATTTAAAATTTAATAATGTGCATTAAATAATGTGTGTGAAATATTTAACGATTTTCAAAATACATAAATATAATTTTGTTCTACACAAATTGATAATGCAACTAGTTAAATACGGTTGAATTGCTTTTAGGGGCAGGACCTAATATGGGAGATATGACCAATTATAGACCGATCGTAATAAATTCTTTAAGCCAAAAGTCTGTACATAAAAGCTATATTTCAATCAAATTATATATCTATATCGTAATTTAGTAATAATTAATTTCTATTCAAGTGATTTTCTGAAGGGAACCTTGCATGGGACCGACCGCACCCATGTTATGGACCCACAGTGAAGAAATATTGAAAGAAATCTTTCGCCAAATTTTGTATCAATAGCTTTATTTGATAATGAGTAATGTGCGTTTAAGGAATTTTCGTAAAAGGACCTTGTATGGGAGCTATGACCAATTATGTATATAAAGACAAAATTTCAAAATTTTGTATCTATATCATTATTTGGCAATGAATATTGTGCATTAAAGTGATTTTCTGGAGGGGATCTAGTATGATCGTAAAACAATTTTATAGTGTAATTTATGTATATAAGATCAATATTTGTGCTATGTAGAGCAATGGGAGTTATGAAAAAAGATAAACCAATCGTGAAAAAATTTTGAATTAACATTTCTGTGTACAAAATAGTATGTATTTTCACAGTAATATTTCTGTGTATATGAGCAATACTTGTGTCAAACTTTGTATGGATATTTTAATTTAGCAATGAGTTGTATGGGAGCTATGACCATTTATGGATCAATCCAGAAAATTTCAATTAATTCTATTGACATAAGATTTTAATTTGTAAAATTTTGTGAAGATATCAGCATTCTGACGGAAGATATTAACAAAAAAACTCATTTTCGCTGATGCTGATAATTTTCAGCAAGAATCAAGGTCTTGTGTGTAAACGAATGTATGATGATATTCATGAAAATGCTTATTTTTTCGGAGTTGTTTTATATTTTGATGCAAAACTTTTCCCGATGTGAACCAATACTGCTCATTTGCAATACCAAACTGTTCCGGATAATAATGAATATTTTGCTGAATTTCGTTAATTTCTATTGCTTCGTTTTAACGTGTTTTACACAGACAGACGGACGGACAGACAGACGGACATAGCTAGACTCAGAACCTCATAAGGACCCAGAACTTAAAGAGAATAATGCAAAATTAATGAATGATAACGTTACTAATAACATATAATAACATATGTGATTAAAATTGTGTGGCCGAGTTGTAAGCACTTAACTTAAATAATTTTGAAAATAATCAAAAAGACATTTTATGTATATTCAAATAAAAAAAAAATTATATATGGATTCATTCGAAAATAAATTGTAAAACGAAACGATTGAATTTTATTTAAAATTCGAACACCTATTGACGCTTCCAGACATATTGGAGTGATTGACGCACAATGAAAAAAAAAAATATAATATACTAGCTATACCCAGTGAGCTTCGCTATCCTCATCGTAATGGAATAAAATAAATATCATTATTAAACATCATTATTGCAATATCAAAAATTCCCCTTTTAGAGAACTCTTTAAGTTTGATTTTATGATTCTAGTCTCAATATTACAGAAAATTAAAAAAAAACAGTTGAAGAACGAAAAAGTACCAGACAGTGCCTTTTTTATATTTTCATTAAATCAGGATGACGAATGTTTAATTTTCAACCAGAAAACAAAAAAATCGCATACAGATTTTTATACAATTTTATGTTTTTAGGTTCAATATTATAGAAAAGTATTAGTAAGAGAACAAAAAAGTACCAAAGTATCCTTTTTCAATTTTCGTTCAATTAGGTTACGGCGTGTTTAATTTTATGTTTATATATTCAATATTTTGGAAAGCTCTAAAAGTACCAGTACCAGCGAAGTACGAAAAAGTACCAAAAGACCTATTTTATTTCATGTTCCTAAGATCAATACTATAGAAAATTCAAAAAGTACCAATTAAAGAACGAAAAAGTACCAGAAATATTCCAGATTAAATTTTCATTCACTCAAATCCCTGATTGCTTAGTTTTATGTCTACCAAAGGGCCCACTTTTATAGATTCTAATTAACTCCACATGCTTAATTTCATGTTTCTAGGATCAATATTATAAAAACACAAAAAGTATCTTTTGAAGAACAAAAAAGTGCCCATTTATAGGATCTCACTTAATCTAAGCTCTAAATGCTTAATTTCATGTATCTAGGTTCAATATTATAGGAAATTCAAAATGTACATTTTAAAGAACGAAAGAGTACCAAAAAGTCCCCTTTTATATGTTCTCACTTACTCCAGGCTCTACATACTTAATTTCATGTTTCTAGGTTCAATATTATAGAAAATTCCTTTTGATGAACGAAAAAGTACCAAAAAGTCCCCTTTTATAGGTTCTAACTTAATCCAGGGTCTACATACATAATTTCATGTTTCTAGGTTCAATATTGTAGGAAATTTAAAAAGTCCCTTTGAAGAACGAAAAAGTACCAAAAAGTCCCCTTTTATAGATTCTCATTTATTCCGGGCTCCATATGCTTAATTTCATGCTTCTAGGTTAAATTTTATAGAAAACTCAAAGAGTACCGTTTGTAGAACAAAACAGTACATAAAAGTCCCCATTTATAGATTTTCATTTACTCCGGGCTCTACCTGCTTAATTTCATGTTTCTAGGTTCAATATTATAGAAAATTCAAGAAGTACCAGTCGAAGTACCAAAAAGTCCCCTTTTATAGATTCTCATTTACTCCGGGCTCTACATGCTTAATTTCATGCTTCTAGGTTTAATTATAAAGAAAACTCAAAAAAATACCTGTGTAGAACGAAAAAGTACCGAAAAGTCCCTTTATTATTAATTTCATGTTTCGATTTCAATATAAATGTTGCAACATCGTAGTGGGAGCCTGTTATTATGTATTTATATGTATAAGTTAATAAACCAAAATCAATGTTTTATGAAAAAAGTACAAAATAGGTACAATTTTCACCCCTTAAAAGAACTAAATTTATATTTTTATTTTTTCGTAAAGTTATGAAGGACTGAAAAATATTATTTGAAAGTTCATTGGTTTTTTTACCCCCTAAACATTCGAATTTCCAAAATCCCGTCTTAGTGGATCTATTTGGTGGGAGACCAACCCCCTGTCCAAATTTCAGCTCTTTAGCTTTAACCGTTTAGGCTGTGCGATGATGAATCAGTCAGTGAATCAGTCAGTCAGTAACGTTAGAATTTTATATATATAGATATTAGGATTTACTGATTGCAGAGTCCTCTAGTGACGGTTATATGTATTAACAAGTAAGAGTGCTATATTCGGCTGTGCCGAATCTTTTATACATTTTTAATTTTTTCCCGACTACATTATTATGAGACCAAAAGCAAAACAAAATGAGCAACAACAACGCTGAACGAAACGAAATCTTCAATACCCTCCACCAGCTACTTTTATATTAATACTTTTTTAGTTGACCAAATATTTGTTTTCTCATGTCTTAATTAGGAAAACCCCAAGATTTAAACAGCTTAAATCTGCTACAATTAAAAGATTTATTGAACATTTTAAACCCCATTTTCTTTTATATTTTTATAGCGCACTAAGATATGCTAATATTTAATAATGTGCATTAAATAATGTGTGTGAAATATTTAACGATTTTCAAAATACATAAATATAATTTTGTTCTACACAAATTGATAATGCAACTAGTTAAATACGGTTGAAATGCTTTTAGGGGCAGGACCTAGTATGGAAGATATGACCAATTATAGACCGATCGTAATAAATTCTTTAAGCTAAAAGTCTGTACATAAAAGCTATATTTCAATCAAATTATATATCTATATCGTAATTTAGTAATAATTAATTTGTGTTCAAGTGATTTTCTGAAGGGAACCTTGCATGGGAACGACCGCACAGTGAAAAAATCTTGAAATATAATTTTTGTATACCAAACTAATATTTTTCGCCAAATTTTGTATCAATAGCTTTATTTGATAATCAGTAATGTGCGTTAAAGGAATTTTCGTAAAAGGACCTTGTATGGAAGCTATGACCAATTATGTATATAAACACAAAATTTCAAAATTTTGTATCTATATCATTATTTGGTAATGAATAATGTGCATTTAAGTGATTTTCTGGAGGGGATCTAGTATGATCGTAAAACAATTTTATAGTGTAATTTATGTACAGTGTCTCTCATAAGTATTCGAATGTAGGTATAATATGAAAAGAAACAAATTTAATAACATATTTTGTATGCAAAATTAATAAATAAATTTGTTAAATTCACTAGACAGTCCTTTGCTTTGATATTACGCTTTTTAAAACTTTAAAAATTCACATTTACTTAAATTAATTTAGCTTTATTTAAAAAAAGTCCATAAAATTAATTCACAAAAGTATACGAATTTTTTCTGTATTTCATATTTGACTATATTATACGAAACACAAAACTTAGAAACGAATGGTTTTTTTGCTAAAAATTGTTTTAAGGGGTAACTATCAACCGAATCTATATAATTTTGGATCATTTGGTCCACAATTTTGGGGTATTTGTACCATCTTTTTATGTAATATCATTAAAATGGCGGTTTTTAAAAATATTTGTATTTTTTCTCCTTTTTCCCAGAGATAAAACCAAAATTTGTTATTGGGATTTAATATTCCCCTTGGGGCATCTAAAAGTAATATTTTTTATTACAATAATCTATATTTAAACGTTCCAAGATATATTATTGGAATCATTCTTCTATAGCTAATTCAATTTACTGGAACTCAAGTCCATTTTTATAATACTAGGGTCAAAAATTTTCGGGCAAACTTGTCTTCTATATATTGTTTTAGATATCAGCTGTTATTCATTTTAAGTTTTCAATATATTGTGGAAGTTTATAACTCCAAAGCATGCCTCAAAGAAACGACATTCAATATAGTGGAATCATTCTTTTTATAACCAATGGCCTCTAGGCTGAATGTCACCATATCATTATGGTCTAACTCAAAAATATTGATATCTGTTTAAATATTATCTACTATGATCAAAATAAGCCCAAAATTGTTTACATACAGTGTTGTTGTAGTGGGCAACATAATCGTGAATGTTATGAGTAGTAAAAACTAAAATCTACTGTATAGGATGACGTTAATTACGTAATTTTATGGACATTTTTTAAATAAAGCTAAATTAATTTAAGTAAATGTGAATTTTTAAAGTTTAAAAAAGCGTGATATCAAAGCTAAGGACTGTCTAGAGAATTTAACAAATAAATTTATTAATTTTGCATACAAAATATGTTATTAAATTTAGTTTCATTTTATATTATACCTAAATTCGAATACTTATGAGAGACACTGTATATAAGAGCAATGTAGAGTAAGTGCTATGTAGTGCAATGGGAGCTATGAACAAAGATGAACCATTCATGAAAAATTTTGAATTAACATTTCTGTGTATGTATTAGCCAAATTTTTTATGGGTATCACTATTTGATAATGAGTTATGTGCTTTAAGATTTTTTCTGAAGTAGGCCTTGCATAGGAGCTATGATGAATTATCGGCCGATAGAAAACAATTTCACAGTAATATTTCTGTGTATATGAGCAATACTTGTGTCAAACTTTGTATGGATATTTTAATTTAGCAATGAGTTATGTGCGTTCAAGTGATTTTTGGGAAAGGACCTTGTATGGGAGCCATGACCAATTATGGATCGATCCAGAAAATTTCAATTAATTCTATTGACATAAGATTTTAATTTGTAAAATTTTGTGAAGATATCAGCATTCTGACTGAAGATATTAACCACCATGGTGGTGGAGGGCAAAGAATAATAGGAAATTGGGGCTTGTCAGTTGGTACCTAACGGAGTTGTCATTCGGTACCTAACTCTAAGAATGTATTGGTAGAATTTTTGTATTAGTTTAGTAGCTCCAACCACTTTCACCACTGATTCCACACCTACATAGTTGCATAAAAACGTACTGAAAAATTTTGGGACAAATATAAAACATTTAAATTTATTATTTCACAGATTTTTTAATATTTTTATTGCACATTTGATCTGTAAATATTTAATAAATACATTTTTAAATTTGTTTATTCTGATGTTTGCAAAACATCCTGATTATTTTATATTTATTACCCATTTTCAATACCAAAATTTATTAAAATTCCTCAAAAATAAATTGTCAAAAAAATTAAAAAAAATTATTTCTCGTTTACAGAAAATAAGACAATTTCGAGCTCTTTGACGGTGTAAAAATGCGCAAAATAATAAATAAATGTGTTGTGTGCGTAAGAAAAGGTGCAAGAAGGTAAATTATCTCAACATTTTCGCGAAAAAGTTTAAACGTAATGTGAGATAGTCAGACTTTCACCAGTGTGTTGAATTCTCACAAAACTCATCTGTGTCAAATTTCTTATTATTCTTTGGTGGAGGGTATAAAAAATATAATTTGTACAATTTAAAGAAGGAACTTGTATAAGCTTTATGAAAAATTTAATACTTTCTGAAAGCTTCCGTGTGGCGGCACCAAATTAAAATCTATTGAATTAATCTTAGATTTAAGTGTTAACTTTGATCCACAATACAAGCTTGCTTGCAAAACAATTCCTCATTTTTGCCTCCGAAATTGCATGTGTGAAATACCACGGAGTTCAAAATTCCTGCTCCTCTCCTTATGCCTGTTGTCCACCACACTTTCTTAAGCAGTGGGTTGTTTATTACTTCGGTTGGAAATTTTTTTATTGTTTGTTTTCTACGCCAATAAATTCTTCGACTTGGGAATTATTTCATATTTTTTGGAATTTGTTTCATAGGAAGGTATTTCGCATTTTTTTATTAAAATTTTACAATTTTACAGTGTAGGAGTTATTTAAAGCTAGAAATAGGAGTTATTTCATTTTCTTTAACTTCAGGTAAAATGAAATAGCATCCAAAACTTCTTTCGTACAAAAAGGGACTTATTTCATATGAAATTATTCCCAATTTATTGGAACTTTCTTCTTCTTTCTTCGATGACATTTTTGGTTTTGAATAATTTAATTTTGTGAAAATAAGCAGTTATTTTATATGTAATGTAATTTTTGTTAAAATTGGGAGTTATTTAAATTTTGTTAATAACTTTCGTCACAATGTCGATAACTTTACAAAATTTTACAAATTAAAATCTTATCTCAACAGAATTCATTCAGAGAAAAAAATATTTGAATCGGTCCATAATTGGACATAGCTTCCATACAAGGTTTCCTCCCCACAATCACTTAAACGCACATATTTTATTACTAAATTAAGATATCCACATAAAATTTGGTACAAGTATTGCTGATATGCAAAATATAAGTGTCCAGTTTTTTTCCGATCGGTCATAATTGGTCATAGCTCCCATACAAGGTTCCCTCCCGAAAATCACTTAAACTTACATAACTCATTAAAAATATTGATATCCATACATTTAGCAAATATATTGCTCTTATATGCATACATAAATAACATTATAAATTTGTTTTAAGATCGGTCCATATTTGGTCATAGCTCTCATATTAGGTCCCTCCCGAAAATCACTTAAATTTACAATATTCATAATGATATAAATACAGAAATTTGGAAATTTTATCTTTACATACATAATTGGAAATAGCTCCGTTGCAAAGTCCTTTTACGAAAATCTCTTAAACGCACATTACAAATTATCAAATGAAGCTATTGATACAAAATTTTGCACAAATATTAGGTTTGTATACAAAAATATCATTTCAAGATTTTTTCACGATCGATTCATTACATGGGTGCGGTCGGTCCCATACAAGGTTCCCTTTAGAAAACACTTAAATATACATTACTTATTACTAAATTACGATAAAAATACAAAACAGATATGCAGCTTCATGAAGAAAATTATATATTTATATGTATTTTGAAAATCCTTTAATCTTTCACACACATGCAAATTACTAAATATCGCTAAGCGCTGTAAAAATATAAAGATAATGGCGTTTGTTCAATAAATCTTGGAATTGTAACAGATTTGAATCTTAGGATTTTTCTATTTAAGACATAAGAAAACATATTTGTAACTTGGTGGAAAGTATCCCTCCTCCCTGGGACGGCGCCAGGCTGGGACTGGCAAAGAAGAGCGAGCTTCCGGTGCTCCTAAAGTCCACTCTCTACATAAAAGGATGGGGCAGTAAACTGGCTAATGAACGTATACTGGAAATTCTTGGAGGTCAAAATGCTGAGCTGGCTGTGGAAAAATGGGATGTCTTTTACAGGAAAGAAGAACCTGAGGAAACTTTATTTGTAATAGGTGTCGACCAGAAATCCATGGCTAGTCTTGCCAAGAATAAAGGTTGAGCTTACTTCGCCTCTAAATCTGTCATATTCAAAATTGGGAAGGTGCCGATTGGAAGGGCTGTTACAACAAGCTTCGAAAAGGACACTAAAAAACCTAAGACCACAGCATCAGTATCCACTACTGATAACGTTGAGAAGTCAAATCCTAAAATCGAGGAATTTACCATTGACTCGCCAAAAGTAAGTGTAGTTGCCCTTTCCAAAATTGGGAAGGCGCCGATTGAAAAGGCTGTCAAAACCGGCCCCAATCGCAGGGGACAAGCCCTTATGGATTTCTTTAATACTAAAGACTCGATAACATTGAACTTAGGTAATAAAGCTACCTTCGTCAATAGAATCAGAGAAGAAGTATTAGACATAACTATATGTTCAGAAGAGCTTATAAACGAAATTGGAGAGGTTAGGTTAGGTTAGGTATTCAGGCTGCAAAGACGCACACTTGGGTCCTGTTGGTCCCTTTGTGATACCTGTAAAGATAATAAAATATAAAAGAAAGAGGGTAGAGGCGAGGAGGTGACCACCAACTCGCTGGAAGACAGTTTAATGGATGACCATGATTGAGGTTATGCAAATAAACCTCCATCGGAGCGAGACCGCTAACAACGCTCTGATGTCTAAAATCAACACAGGTAAAATACATATAGCTTTAATCCAGGAACATTGGACGATTCGCAACAAGGTTCTGGATTAAATCACGTAAATTTGCAACTTTTCTACGCTGATACAGGATCTCGCTCGAGAACATGTATCTTATGTCACAAGAACTTATGTTTTCTCCTCTCAACAGGATTATCAACATCGGATGCAACGGTGCTGAAGCAAGGTCGTGGCAACATATTCCTTGCATCTATTTACCTGCCTTTCGATTCTCCGACACTACCACCAATCTGATGAAACTGGTTGAAGAGGCACAAAGGAAAAATAAGAAAATTGTAATAGGTTGTGATGCCAACTCGCACTATGTAGCTGGGGGTAGTACAAACACCAATCGCAGGGGACCTTCGTTAATAGAATCAGAGAAGAAGTATTAGATATAACTATATGTTCAGAAGAGCTTATAAACGAAATTCAATATTGGAGAGTTTCGGAGGAGCACTCCTTTTCTGATCATCGGTACATAAGATTCAAAATACTAAGGCCACCACCAAAGCCGATAAGTTTCGGAATAAGTCTAAAACTAATTGGGCAATGTTCGTGACTTTACTAAAGAACCGTTTAGGTCAGGACACTTTTCAATGTCAAAATAAAGAGGATATAGATGCCAAAGTGGAAACGTTCACAAGTGCCCTGGTTGAATTGTTCGAGGACAGCTGCCCTCTGCGAGAGCGGAGATCTGCCCAGGAAAAATCCTGGGTAACTGGGGAGATCCGGAACCTTGGGAAGACTCTTCGCAAACTATTTAATCGGGCGCGGCGTAAAAAGACCGCAGTATACTGGGATGAGTATCGTAATAAACTTGGTGAATATAAGAAAATCGTTCGAAAAGCCAAACGAGACTCCTGGAAACTTTTCTGTGAACAGCTAGATAGCGTAAATGATGTATCGAAGATAAAAAAAATTCCTATCGAAAACTCATGTCCAACCGGAACCTATGATCGATGACACGGGCAGGAGGCTTGAGGATATGGAGGAGATAATGAAACTCCTAATGGATTCTTATTTCCCATCCGGTATATCGAATAACATAGATGAACCGATATTGGAGGAAGGGGAGGGTAACATGGAAATAGTTATTACTGACATGGTTAAAGGGGCAATCAAAAGCTTTGCTCCCTATAAAGCTGCAGGGCCGGATGGAATTTTCCAGGCACTTTTGCAGATGGAGGCGGGACTGGTTTCCGTACATCTTTCACAGATATTCACTGCATGCTTAAAATTGGCATACACCCCAGTTAAATGGCAGGATGCAAGGGTAATATTTATACCCAAACCAGGGAAACCTAGCTATGCGACACCTAAGTCCTATCGACCGATAAGTCTTAGTCCTTCCTACTTAAAACCTTGGAACGGGTTAAAAGCAGCATACCATGCAAACACCTTAAATATAAGCAGCATGCTTATGTAAAGGGACGATCGGTGGAAACCGCTTTAAATGAAGTTGTCCACTACATAGGTGAATCTTTCTATAGCAAACTGTATACACTGGCAGTATGCATTGACATCGAAGGCGCTTTCAATATCGTGCACACTGATACCCTTATCAAATCCCTAGACCAGTTTTATGTTGACCGGGTGCTCCGTAACTGGATCAACTACATGCTAAGGAACAGATGGATAAGCTGCGAGATGTACGATATAACTATCAGCAAAAATGTATTTCGCGGTATACAACAGGGTGGCATTTTGTCACCTTTACTCTGGGTTACCACGAGTAAGGACTTAGACCTGTTTTCTATGCAGACGATGTCGTAATACTTTTAAAGGGAAAGGATCCAAATTATTTGTGTAGAAGAGCTGAGGAGGCTCTGAATACGGCCTTGAGCTGGGCTCAACCGAGAGGCCTCAATGTTAACCCGGTGAAGACGGAAATCTTTCTTTTCACAAGAAAGACTAAAATTTCTACATATACTGAACCTTGCATCTTGGGCAAGAAGATACCGGTGACAGACAAAGTTAAGTAGTTAGGTGTAATAATTGACCGGAAATTAAAATGGAGACACCACATAGAGGATAGGATCAAAAAGGCACATCGGTGCTGGGCGATATGTAGGAGAACCATAGGCATGAAATGGGGTCTTAGTTCTACTACGAAATTGGATTTATAAAAGTGTAATTAGACCAATTCTAGCTTATGCGTCAATAATCTGGTGGACTGCTTTGGACAAAAAGTGTAATATTAAACTACTACAGGGAGTTCAGCGTACATGCTGCTTGGGTATAAGTGGTGCCATGTGTACTACTTCAACCAAGGCTCTGGAAACGTTGCTATATATTCCACCCATTGAAACATATATAAAGTAAAGAGCGGCGCTTACAGCCGAACGGCTCTTTACTTTAGGCGAACTGGCCAAAAACGGTTATAGGACACGTCATCAATGTATACTAGACACATTGGAAGGTTATACACATTCATCGGACGTGCCTGATCGCCTACCAGACACTGAATATGTCGGAAACTTTGAAACGCTAATCCCAGATAGAATGTCTTGGTCAAGCGGAACATTAGAGCAAATACCAGTAGGAATCCGTTGCTACACGTATGGCTCTAAATTAGGGGACAAAGTGGGCCTGGGTTCACATCATATGGGTACCAGGCCACTCGGGAGTAATTGGCAACGAAAGGGCGAATGTAATAGCTTTAAAAGGAAGGGAGCTCGATGTAGTTAACCTGACAAACGCAAAACCATTCGACGCAACAAAAGCTAAATTAAAAATATGGATGAGAGAATCCCATAAGGCCTCTTGGAATAATGAAACGGTGGGTAGAACCACAAAGATTCTATGGGGTGACCCTGATGAGAGCAAGACGAGAAATCTTCTCAAAATCAGCAAGTCTGAGGTTAGTATGATGGTACGTATTCTCAGTGGACACACAGGAATACGAGCACATCTATACAAAATTGGACGTGCGGATTCAGACGAATGTAGAGCATGTTGAGAATGCCATTGTCAGGCATTCGTCGAAGTTAGATCCAAGTATCTTGGAAGTGATGTTATTCCGGAAATAACATTCTTATCCAACACCGATTGGAAGATTACGTCCAGAAAACTGAGTTTCTGAACATGGAAAAATAATACATTCAGTGAATTTTTTTTTCTTGATGGCCCGATAGTGGTCTAGGTGTATTTCTTCGGATTTGATGTAGTATACATCCTCATATCAGCCTAACCTAACCTATTTGTAAAAATATTTGATCAATTAGAAAAGTATTATTATAAAAGTATTTAAGATTCGGCTCAGCCGAATATAGCACTCTAACTTGTTTTTTTAAATTGAATTTATATTTTTTGTAGTGAATTTTTTTGAATTAAACCAAATTTTTTATTAAGCCAATTTGTCATAGTAGGACTAAGACCCCATTTCATGCCTATAATTCTCCTACATATCGCACAGCACCGAAGTGCCTTATTATTAAATATTTATTGATTTCAGAGTTCTCTAGTAACGGTTATGTGTATTCAAAAATATAATTTGTACAATTTAAAGAAGGAAATTGTATAAGCTTTATGAAAAAATTAATACTTTTCTGAAAGCTTCCGTGTGGCGGCACCAAATTAAAATCTATTGAATCAATCTTAGATTTAAGTGTTAATTTTGATCTGGGATCCATAGTACAAAATTGCTTGCAAAAACAATTCCTCATTTTTGTCCCGAAATTTCATATGTGAAAAACATGAAAAATTCCTTCTGGAAATTATTTATTGGATGTTTTCTACGAAAATAAATTTTTCGATTTGGGAATTATTTCATATTTTTTGGGATTTGTTTCATTGGAAGGTATTTCGCATTTTTTAGCACTAAAATTTTTACAATACCTAAACACCCAATTATTAGGAATTATTTCATTTTACATTTTAGGAGGTATTTAATACTAAATTTTGGAAGAAATGGGATTTATTTCTTTTCTTCATGGAGAGTTGTTTCATTTAGGAGTTATTTATATTAAATAACTTTAGGGAAAATGAAATAGCACCCAAATCTTTTCTAATACAAATAGGGACTTATTTCATATGAAATTATTCCAAATTTATTGAAACTTGTTAAATATTTCTTATTTCGAATGAAACAATTTCCAATGACATTTTTGGTTTTAAATAATTTAATTTTGTGAAAATAAGCAGTTATATTATATGTAATGTAATTTTATTAATGTAATTTTTATTAAAATTTGGAGTTATTTAATTTTTGTTGGGAGTTATTACATTCTTGTACGAATTTATTTAAATTTTATAAATTTGTTGGATAATGTATTTTGGATTTCCCATAAAAGTAAGAGTATTATATTCGGCAATGCCGAATCTTATGTACCCACCAAGACGAATTCAGGTAAGGTGGTGTTATTCAATCAGCTGATAATTTTTTCCTTATTCGCCTGATTTACGTAGCTGTCAAAGTTTGTTATTGTTTACATTTTTATATTTAAAAATTTCCGTTAAATGGAGAAAAACTTCGTTAATATTTTAAATTATTTATGTAAAAATCTAAAAATACCAAGCATCTCGTAAACAAATATTAGGCACTCACATAAATTTTGCAAATTAATCTGCCGGAATAGAATTTTTCGTTTGAAACAAACATTATTCAATTCAGAATATATTTTCTTCACAAATTTTAATATCTTTATCTTTATTTTTAATAAAATATACAAATTTTACAAAAATTTTTCATGAAATGAATTCGTCGTACTTATGTTTTTTGACATCTACGTAAACAAATACAAAAACAATATACATGTAAAATGTTGTAGTTGCAGAACTGCCACCACCTTATTTGAATTCGCCTTGGTACACACCATCAAATTGAAGGCTTTCTCAGGGTATTTTCGTTCGCATTAAACTTATTTATGTTGAATTCTATTGCTGCACTCTTAGCCATTTTGGGAATTTTTGAACCTTAAAGCGCTATTACTTTGGCTGCTTTTTATAAAAATTATTTACGAAATGATAATTGTACTTCGATAAATAAATTATAAATTTCATATTTTTTTGTAAGCCCTAAAATCTAAAATAGAAATAAAATTTCCCATATACTTTGGGCCTTGTGTTAGATATGGAATGACAAAGTTATGTTTCACCACTGATGTTGGTGGATGAAACAAAAACAGTTTTTTATTAAATATTTATTGATTTCAGAGCCCTCTAGTGACGGTTATATATATTAATAAGTTAGAGTGCTATATTCGGCCATGCCGAATCTTAAATACCCTCCACCAGCTACTTTTATATTAATAATTCTTTATTTGGTAAAATATTTGTAAAATAAGTTTTCTCATTTTTTTTAATTTTTTTACATGTTAATAGCGCCCTACAATATGCTTTAGCGATATTTAATAATTTGCATTTCAGTGAAATGTTTAATAAAGTTATTGATGGTTTATGTAGAAATTTTGCATGGAAAATATGCATACTAAACATGTTTATAATTATAGTTATGATAATGCAACTAGTTAAATACTGTGTAAATGGCTTTCGATGGACCGATCGGAAAAAGAAATTGACAGCAACATTTCTGAAAATAAAAAAAGATTATTTGTGCAAAACTTTATTTGGTAATGAGTAAAAAGTGTTTACGTAATTTTCGAAAATGATGGGAAGAACGAACAAATAAGGATGATCATTAAACCAATTTAAAGTATATTTTCTGTATATAAAAGCAGCATTTGTGCCAAATTTCGCATGGATATCATTGTTTGGTAATGAGTTGTATGCATTTAAATGTTTTTCTAAAGAGAACCTTGTTCGGGAGCTATGACTAATTGCGGACTGATCGAAATTTTACAATAACTTTTCTTAGTAATCTGCAAGCAGCGTTAACATAGAGACTAGTACAAGCTCTGCCGCAGAGGCTCTCTCATGTAGTAAATCAAAAAATGTTTATATGTCAAAAAATGCTTATATACTCATACTGAACACGACTGTAACAATGTTGCTAATTGTGAGAAATTTAAGAGTGCAGATAGAGGAAGTAAATGGAATGTTGTAAGAGAATTAAATCTTTGTAAACAATGTTTACGTAAACATTTTGGAAAATGCAACAACAAAAACGTCTGTGGTGTGGATAATTGCCAATTTAAGCATCATTATCTCTTACATAAAAAATGTGAACAAGTTGATAAAAAAGAGATGAGAAATGCTGCTGAAACAAATAAAAACGAGGAATCAAAACAAAACAATAAAACTCATAGTTGTAATACACACAGTGCAGCTGGATGCAGCAATTTGTTTAAAATTATTCCCATAACAATTTATGGTAATGATAATAAATTTATAGAAACATTCGCTTTTATTGACGACGGTTCTTCAACGAGTTTAATAGTTGAGCAAATTATTAACGATTTAAATCTTGCTGGCACTCCTGAACCGTTATGCCTTAAATGGACTGGAAGCGTTGAACGTAATGAAAATAAATCTTGCCGACTTTGTATAAATGTATCTGGCCCTAATAAAATGTGCATACAATAGATGTGCGTACTGTAAAGCAGCTTTCATTACCAAAACAAACTATAGATGTTGAAGAGATGGTTAAGAATGCACCATATTTAGCAGGATTGCCTGTGAAAAGTTATGTTGATGCGACTCCTCGGCTATTAATTGGTCTCAATAATTCACGACTATGTGTTTATAATAATATTAAAGAAGGTAAGATTAACGAACCTGTAGCCATACGTACTCGTCTTGGATGGTTAGTATAAGGTACAATGAGGAGAAATTCGTTAATAGAACATCATCATTGTCATGTAGATGAATGTAGTAACAAAATTCTTGCCGATTTAATGAAAAAATTCTACAGTTTAGAAACCGCTTGTATAGATAACTCAACTACCATTCTAAGTAAAGACGATGAAAAAGCTATGTCTATTTTAAAACAGTGTACTAGACAACGACCTGATGGGCATTACGAAACTTCGTTATTGTAGCGTAGTGAGAACATAGTGATGCCGAATAGCTATGATATGGCACTAAAGAGATTTAGGTGCTTGGAGAAAAAATTAAAAAATGATAGTAATTTAAACGACGTATTTAACAAAACTATTGCTGAATATATTCTAAAGGGATATATAACAAAGATTGAATGGAACGCTCCAAAGCCAACAAAGGATGAAAGGGTTTGGTATTTACCTATATTCACAGTATTTAATAAAAACAAACCTGGAAAATCCAGAATTGTATGGGATGCGGCCGCAAGAGGCTACAGTTTTTTGACGAAATCGAATAAGAATAGCATATCATTTAAAGACAGTCTATTAGGTCTGTAAATGATTGTGGCGATATAGAGCAAATGTTCCACCAGGTTTTTATCAGAAAAGGGGATCGTAATGCTCAGAGGTTGCTATGGGGTAGTAGCATCGACAATGAGCCAGATGTATACGTTATGAATGTGATGATTTTTGGAGCTTCTTGCTCCCCATGCATTTCACAATTCGTCAAAAATATCAATGCAGATAAATTTAGTGAAAAGTATCCTACTGCTGCAGCAGCCATAAAACATAATCATTATGTCGACGATTATTTAGACTCAGTAGACACTATCGAGGAGGCAATTACTTTAGCTTTAGAAGTTAAATATATCCACAGAGAAGCTGAATTTAATATCAGAGACTGGATATGTAATAACAAAAATGTTTTAGTCTCAATAAATGGCAATGATAATCTAAAAAATAAGAGTCTGAATCTAGGAAATGAAATAAAAGTAGATAAAGTTCTTGGCGTTTTCTGGAGATCATCTGACGACACATTTACTTTTAAAATTACCCAAAATATGGCGAATAATATATTGGTGGGCAATAAGATTCGGACAAAACGCGAAATTGCCCTGATTTTTTGAAACAAAATCAAAACTCGTGGCCTCTAAACGATAGTATAAACGCTGACATCGATTGTGAACTTAAACAACACATACATTTTGTAAGAGAATTTAATTATCTAATTGAAATTAAACGGTTTTCACAATGGAATAGAGCCCTTAGGGCCGCAGCCATGTAATTCATTATGTGAATAAACTTAAAAAGAAGAAAAATCCAAATACACTGTCACAAGAGGAAATTAAAAAGGCAGAAGTGGTTCTTCTAAAGCAAGCTCAAATGGAGGTATATATGGACGAAATAAAGGCATTTAAATGTAACAGCAAAATTAGCAAAAGTTGCCCCCTCTATAAGTTATAAGCTTATTTGGATGGCGATGAAGTTTTACGTATTAACAGTCGTATAGATTACGCCAACGTTCCATGTGGACTTAATAATCCGGCTATTATACCAAAACAGAGTTATATCATCACGGAAACCACGTTTACTGGTCTCGATTTTTTTGGTCCGCTTATGGTGACCATAAATAGGCACAAGGAGAAGAGGTACGGCGCCCTATTCACCTGTTTAACTATTCGAGCCGTACATATCGAGATAGTACACTCTTTAATCACCAGCTCATGCATCTTAGCAATTCGGTATTTTATGGCCAGACGTGGTACTCCACGGGAGTTTTTTAGTGATAATGCCACCAACTTTGTTGGGGCGGAAAGGGAGTTACGGGAATCTATAAATGAAATTGATTCCAACGAATTTGTTCGCAATTTCACATCAGCTACCACTAGTTGGAATTTTAACCCGCCTGCTGCCCCCCATATAGGGGGAGTTTGGGAACGTATTGTACGTTCTATCAAAACAGAAACCCTTAGCTGATTATGATGACGGTGCAATGGTTGTTAAGAGTAATTGGTTGCAGTCGCAAATATATGCTCAACAATTTTGGAGACGATGGCTAGCTGAATATTTACCGTCGCTTACATGCAGGACAAAGTGGTTCGAAAAATCCAAACCTTTAACTGTAGGCGATTTAGTTGTTGTAAGTATTAGAGACAACAGTTGCAAAAGACGGGCAAGTGCGCAGAGCAAATATTAAGACAACCTGCGGAGTGCTGGAAAGGCCAGTAGCGAAGTTGGCCTTACTCGACGTGGAGCAAAATAGAGAGTAGGACTGCGAATGACATTCTTGTCATACTGCGGTGGGGTGTTGCCGCCACTGTCGTTCGATTAGTTATCAACTATCAATATTTTGTAATCCCTAACTGTTAAAAATGAACAAAATTCCTAAGATAAAAAGGCGCACATGAAATGGCAAAAACGAAGATGACTCCCACTCGTGAAATTGAATTGAAATCCCGCTAATTAATTTTCTAACAAAAAGTCACTTTGTAAAAAATAACTTATTTCATTTTGTCGAGCTTTGTTTTTATACTAAAAAAGTATGTATATTAAGTAATTTGTATTTAACGAAAATCTAATATATTTACTTATCTATTATATGTACTTAGGAATTTCAACATACAGATGTAAAATTATAAATAAAATTGAATTATTGAATTTTATATTTGTTGTTCACAATCTTATAAAAACTGGGCGATCGGGCAAATTCCCGTAACACTATGCATAAAAGTAATATTTTTATCTTAATTAGATAATGTAAACAAATTCCAACTCTTATTTTGGAGATTTGTTGCTTTTGTTTTTTACTTTGTTAAGAAATTAACAAAGTTGTTCAATAACAGAATTGAACTATGCACACAAATAAAATAGAGAATTTTATTTCTACTTACTTGTTGGTTGGTTGAAATTGAATGACTTTATATATAAAAAATAATTATGTATGTGAAGAATGGGAATTCTTGCGACTATACTTATTATTTTTTTATATAAATTTTCAATTAATTTAGCACTTACACTGTGGTTCAAAAAGGACCATCGTTCGTTCGGTTTTGTTTTTTTTTAATAATTAGCCGATCTTCTTCGGCCCCAAGCCCGGCTTGCTTGTAACACTTCCTAAAACATTGCCTTTAGGAAGTGTTTGGAGACCTTCAGTCAAGGTCGGTAAGGCCGTCGTCGAAGTCGATAAGATCGTCATGGAGATCGATCAAATCGTCTTCAACGCGGCCTAACCGGACTTCGACATAATGAGTTATATGTGTTTAAGTGACTTTATATAGGAGATATGAAAAATTTTGTTCCAAGCAGAAAAAATGCAGTTACATTTGCATCTACAAATGTGATATTTTTGCAAAATTTGTACACATATCTTAATTTGGCAATGAGTTATGGGCGTTTAAGCGATTTTCTGGAGGGAACTTTGTATTGCATCTATGACCAATTGTGGACCGATCGGAAACAAATTATGGTAACATTTATGAGTATAAAAGTAATATTTGTGGTAAATTTTGTGTAAATATATAAATTAGCTAATGAGTTATGGGCTTTTAAGTGATTTTCGGAGGGGACCTTGTATGGGAGCTTTAACCAATTCTGAACCGATAGGACAGTAACATTTATGCAGATAAAAATTATTTTTGTGCCATATCTTAATTAGGTAATGAGTTATGGGCGTTTAAGTAATTTTCGGAGGGAACCTTGTATAGGAACTATGACTAATTGTGGAGCGTTCGGGAAAAAATTTCACTGTAACATTTATGTATATAAAAGTAATATTTGTGGTAAATTTTGCATAAATAAGGATCAAGAATATAAAATATATATATTCTTGATCCTTATGAAATTCTTAGATGAATATTTCTCAGTGTTACAAACAGAATGACAAACTGATATATAACCTCTATCACCACTGATGGTGGTGTAGGGTATAAAAAAAATTTGTACAATTTAAAGAAGGAACTTGAATCAGCGTTAAGAAACACTTTAAAATTTTCTGAAAGCCTAAAAAATAAAAATCTATTGAATCAGTCACAAATGTCTATTAAAGTTGGTAGAAATTTTGATGGTGGTAGGAATTTTGTATGGGAAATGTGCGTAATACACTAAAATATGCGATTGATATCATTCTGAATTCGGGGGTTAGGTGTTAACTTTGTTCTGGGATCCACAGAGCAAGTTTGCTTGCAAAAACAATTTCTCATTTTTTGCCTCGGAAACTTCATGTGGAATTTTAACACCTACCACCATATCTTAATTGTGTTGCTTAAAATTTGCACTATAATATTTTTCAAGTTTGCCCAGATTGACATAAACATGATTTATGATTTCCATAATTGTTTTTATACCCTCCACCACCACTATTAGTGGTGATAGAGAGTATATATAAGTTTGTCATTCCGTGTGTAACACCAAGAAATATTCGTCCGAGTATATATATTCTGGGTCCTTATGAAATTCAGAGTCGATTTAGCTATGTCCGTCCGTTTGTCTGTCTGTCTGTGTAAAACACGCTCACGTTAAAACAAAGCAATGGAAATTAACGAAATTCAGCCAAAATATTCATTATTATCCTATTATCCGGTACAGTTTGGTATTGCAAATGAGCAAAATTGGTTCACATCAAAATCTAAAACCACTCCGAAAAAATAAGCATTTTTACACATTCTGATGTAATTTTCTTGAAAACTATGCAAGATAATTTCATGAATATCATCATACATTCGTTTCTACACAATTGATTCTTGCCCCTCCCGAAAATCACTTAAACGCGCCTAACTCATTACAAAATTAAGATATCCATATAAAATTTTAAATAAGTATTGCACATATGCAAAGAAATATTACAGTAAAAGATTTTTCTGATCGGTCCATAATTGGTCATAGCTCACATACAAGGTCCCCACCTGAAAAGCACTTAAATGCACATAACTCATTACTAAATTAAGATATCCATATAAAATTTGGTACAAGTATTGCTTACACATTCAGAAATATCACGTTGCTCTCACATAGAGAAATGTTTCTATGAAATTTTTTCCCGATCGTTGCATAACTCGTCATAGCTCCCATACAAGGACCCTTCCCGAAAATCATTTAAACGCACATAACTCATTACTAAATTAAGATATCCATATAGTTAGTTACTTAGTTAGTTAGTTTGAAATGAGGATGTACATACATACATCAAAACCAAAGAAATACACCTAGGCCTATATCGGGCCTGTTGTGCGCTCCTTAACCAGTGCCTCAGGTGGGAATCGAACCCACGAACTCCGGTCTACCAGACTAGAACACTAACCCACCGGAGGTCACACAAGATATCCTCATTACCAAATAGTGATACCCATAAAAAATTTGGCTAATACGTACTATTTTTCTACACAGAAATGTTATTCCAATTTTTTTTACATTCATAGCTCCCATTGCTCTTCATAGCACAAATATTGCTCTTATATACATAAATTACACTATAAAATTGTTTTACGATCATTATCATTATTAGGTCCCCTCCAAAAAATCACTTAAATGCACAATATTCATTACCAAATAATGATATAGATACAGAATTTTAAAAGTTTGTCTTTATATACATAATTGGTTCTTTTTAGGAAAATCTCTTAAACGCACATTACTCATTATCAAATAAAGCTTTTGATACAGAATTTGGCAAAGATATTAGTTTGGTAAACAAAAATTATATTTCAAGACTTTATCACGATCTGTCCATAATATGGGTGCGTTCGTTCCATGCAAGGTTCCCTTCACAAATTACATATTACTAAATTACAATATAGATAAAAAACTTTTGTACAGAAATTGAGCTGAAAGAATTTTTTACGATCGGTCTATAATTGGTCTTACCACCCATACTAGGTCCTGCCCCTAAAAGCAATTCAACCGTATTTAACTAGTTGCATTATCAATTTGTATAGAACAAAATTATATATATTTTTTGAAAAACCTTAAATCTTTCACTCATATGCATACATGCACATTATTAAATATCGTTAAAGCATATCATAGGGCGCTATAAAAATATAAAAGAAAATGAGGTTTGTAATACCCCGTTCACACGGTGCAATTATTCGTAATTCACGCTCTCATTCATCATTCAACACCCAATAACGTACTGAATGAAATGATTCGCTATAGAAAATTTCAGCTGCGAATCAGAGAATGACAAAAGTAGTAATCGTAATGTATTGCAACCAAACAAGTATGAGTATGTATAAATATACGTATAGTCAGCATTTGGTTGTGTCGTATATTCATACTTTTTTCTTTCATATACAATAGGTATGAAGTAAGCAATGTATTTGTTTTGTTCAATTACCATACTTACCATACATATGCTATCTACAGTTTTATGCTCCAACCGGTTTCTTATCTCCTTTATAATATTTCCAGCTAACGAAAAAATTTTTATATAAAGAATTTAAAAATAATATGCTATCTACAGTTTTAGGCTCCAACCGGTTTCTTACCTCCGTTATAATATTTCCAGCTAACCAAACATTTTTTATATAAAGAATTTAAAAATAATATGCTATCTACAGTTTTAGGCTCCAACCGGTTTCTTATATCCGTTATAATATTTCCAGCTAACCAAACACTTTTTATATAAAGAATTTAAAAATAATATGCTATCTACAGTTTTAGGCTCCAACCGGTTTCTTATCTCCGTTATAATATTTCCAGCTAACGATGGTGCACTGGTTGCAATAATTGATACTTTTATTAAAAACACTCGGGGGAGTTTTTCAGTTTTTCCTACCCCCGGGTGGCGGATAGGGGGTGGTGATGGACCATTTGTCCTCTCCCAGCTTTAATTTCACTTAAGCTGAGGGGGGCAGACTGTCCACCACCTGGGAATATTATATTCCCCGCGGACCAAAAAACTGGAAAATAAAAAGATAAAAGTTACGGTGCAGGCCCTAAATAACCCAGTACCACCACCTGGGAATATTATATTCCCCGCGGACCAAAAAACTGGAAAATAAAAAGATAAAAGTTACGGTGCAGGGCCTAAATAACCCAGTACCGGCGGCAAGTGTTGATCTACTCGCGAGTAACATGTCGTAGTCGTCCTGCAATCGTGAGCAAAATACTATGGAGGAGGGTACCTTGGCCTCTGTGGCGGACAATGCGTCAAGTGTACAGCATGCCACTGGCAAAAGAAAAGACTTTCTGGAGCACAGAGGAGGACACCCCAAAGGAAAAATCGAACTCTTTCACAAGATCAGGAGTCAACAACTGATAATAAACCTAAGAAGAAAAAGAGCTCCCCGTCTTCTAGGCTAAGACTGGGAAAGAAGAGCGAGCTTCCGGTACTCTTAAAGTCCACTGTCTACATAAAAGGATGGGGCCGTAAACTGGCTAATGAACGCATACTGGCAATTCTTGGTGGTCAAAATGCTGAGCTGGCTGTGGAAAAATGGGATGTCTTTTCAAGGAAAGAAGAACCTGAGGGAACTTTATTTTTAATAGGTATCGACCAGAAATCCATGGCTAGTCTTGCCAAGTATAAAGATAGGGTTTACTTCGCCTCTAAAGCTGTCATATTCAAAATTGGAAAGGTGCCGATTGGAAGGCTGTTACAACAAGCCTCGAAAATGACACTAAAAAACCTAAGACCAACGAATCAGTATCCACTACTGATAAAGTTGATGAGTTAAATCCTAAAATCGAGGAATTTGCCATTAACTCGCCAGAAGGAAGTGTAGTCGCCCTTTCCAAAATTGGGAAGTCGCCGATTGAAAGGACTGTCAAAACCGGCCCGGACAAGGACACTAAAACACCTAAGACAGTGCCGAAAGCATCATTAGTAAGTACTGGCAATGTTGAGGAGTCAAATCCTAAAAGCGAGGAGGAAATCACCCACCCGCCAGAAGACAGAACATCAGTGCTTTCCAGAATTGAAAATGTGTCTATTGAAAATACTGCTATTCCTATGCCTGATAAGGACACCGCAGAGCCATCTACAGTACCCACTTCATTAATAGTCACTTCAGGCTACCCGGAGGAGTCAAATCCAAAGATCGAGGAGGTGACCACCAAGTCGCTGGAAGACAGTTTAATGGATGACCATGATTGAGGTTATCCAAATAAACCTCCATCGGAGCGAGACAGCTACCAACGCTCTGATGGCTAAAATTAACACAGGTAAAATACATATGGCTTTAATACAGGAACCTTGGACGATTCGCAACAAAGTTTCTGAATTAAATCACGTAAATTTCCAACTTTTCAACTTAACTATATGTTCAGAAGAGCTTATAAACGAAATTCAGGATTGAAGAGTTTCGGACGAGCACTCCTTTTCTGATCATCGGTACATAAGATTCAAAATACTAAGGTCACCACCAAAGCCGATAATGTTTCGGAATAAGTATAAAACTAATTGGACAATGTTCGGGACCATACTAAAGAACCGTTTAGGTCAGGACAACTTTCAATGTGGAAATTAAAAGGATATAGATACCAAATTGGAAATGTTCACAAGTGTTCGGGTTGAATCGTTGGAGGACAGCTGTCCTCTGCGAGAGCGGAGATCTGCCCAGGAAAAACCCTGGGTAACTGGGGAGATTCGGAACCTTGGGAAGACTCTTCGCAAACTATTTAACCGGGCATGGCGTAAAAAGACCACAGTATACTGGGATGAGTATCATAATAAACTTGGTGAATATAAGAAAATCGTTCGAAAAGCCAAACGAGACTCCTGGAAACTTTTCTGTGAACAAGTAGATAGCTTAAATGACGTATCGAAGATAAAAAATTCCTATCCAAAACTCATGTCCAACTGAAATCCATAATCGATGACACGAGCAGGAGGCTTGAGGATTTGGAGGAGACAATGAAACTCCTAATGGACTCTCATTTCCCACCCGGAGTATCGAATAACATAGATGAACCGATATTGAAGGAAGGGGATTGTAACATGGAAATATTTATAACATCTGACATGGTTAAAGGGGCAATCATAAGCTTTGCTCCCTATAAAGCTGCAGGGCCGGATGGCATTTTCCCTGCACTTCTGCAGATGGAGGCGGGACTGGTTTCCGTACATCTGTCACATATATTAACTGCGTGCTTAAAACTGGCATATACCCCAGTTAAATGGCATGATGCAAGGGTAATATTTATACCCAAACAAGGGAAACCTAGCTATGCGACACCTACATCCTATCGACCGATAAGTCTTACGTCCTTCCTACTTAAAACCTTGAAACGGATAGTCGATAGCATGGTTAAAAGCAGTATACCATACGGCTCTTTACTTTAGACGAACTGGCAAAAAACGGTTATAGGACAAGTCATCAATGTATACTGGATACATTGGAAGGTTATACACATTCATCGGACGTGCCTGATCGCATACCAGGCGCAGAATATGTCGGAAACTTTGAAACGCTAATCCAATATAGAATGTCTTGGTCAAACGGAACATTGGAGCAAATACCAATAGGAATCCGTTGTTACACGGATGGCTCTAAATTAGGGGACAAAGTGGGCCTGGGGTTCTACATTGAAGACCCAGAAACAGAAATATACCACCGTTAACCTAATCATAACACAAGCTTTCAGGCAGAAGTACGAGCAATAAAAAAAATGTGTAAATTGGGTTAGTATAAATATGGCGCCCACAGGGCTTAATATATTTACCGACAGCCAGAAGGCAATTAGGGCGATATCAGGTGATAGAATTAAATCTAAGACCGTATTGGATTGTAAGAAAGCTTTAACTGAATACTCTCCCAGAGGTAAGGTTTACATCATATGGGTACCAGGCCACTCGGGAGTAGTCGGCAACGAAAGGGCGAATGTAATAGCTTTAAAGGGAAGGGAGCTCAAAGTAGTTAACCTGACAAACGCAAAACCATTCGACGCAACAAAAGCTGAATTAAAAATATGGATGAGGGAATACCATAAGGCCCCTTGGAATAATGAAACGGTGAGTAGAACCACAAAGTTCTATGATTCCCTGATGAGAACAAGACGAAAATCTCCTTAAAATGAGCAAGTCTGAGGTTAGTATGATGGTACTTATTCTGAGTGGACACACAGGATTACGTGCACATCTATACAAAATTGGACTTGCGGATTTAGACGAATGTAGAGCATGTGGAGAGGACAGTGAAACTCTGGAGCACTTTCTTTGCCACTGTCAGGCATTCGTCGATGTTAGATCCAACATTCTTAACAAACACTGATTGGAAGATTCTTAGGAATTACGTCCAAGAAACTGAGTTTCTAAACATGGAAAAATAATACATTCAGTGAACAATTTTGTTCATGAATTGCAGTGCACAACGGGCCCGATAGTGTATTTCTTCGGATTTGATGTAGTATACATCAACCTAACCTATTAAAAACAAGTAAGAAAGTATAGTCGGGCTTGGCCGACTATATGATACCCTTCACCAATTATAAATATTAAATGTGTTTTATTTCCGATACATTTAAGCAATTTATGTATGAAAAAATAATTTTCTGAAAGAGGCTTTATATGGGGGCTAGGGGCAAAAATGGACCAAGCCCCCTAAAATTTTGTGAATATATTTATATTTACATAATATTTTATTGTGTTGAATTTCATCGTGATATTTGTGTTTATAAGTTAATTTTGGACATTCAAGTAATTTTCTGAAGGGGACTTTGTATGGGAGCTATTTAGGAAATTTGGCAGGGTCATCAAGACTTTTTTAACATAATTATGAGCTCAGAAGCCCTTTTCGGCGGCTAGGTGAAATAATGGACCGATTTTAAGCGTTTTCAATAAGCTTCGTCCTTCGGCCAAATAAAATGTATGTGCCAAATTTCATCCAATTATCATGAAAGTTGCGACCTGTACCTTGCGCACAAGGTTTACATGGACAGCTAGCCAGACGGACGGACATCGCTTAATATACTCAGAAAACGATTCTAAGCCGATTGGTATACTTTAATGTGGGTATAGGACGAATATTTTTGTATGTTACAAACATCAGCACAAACTAAAGTGGTGTAGGGTATAAATATCCATAAATATGTCTTTCTATTTAAGTGCATAAAATTATTCGGAAGCATATTACCTACCTATTTCCATATTTTTGTTAAATTGTTAAAATGTATGAACATTTTATTGGTTCTTTAATTTTTAACACTACTTTTTTTTTAAATGAAAAGTTCTTTGCCTGTTACTTTTTGTATTATATTTGTCAGTCATAATTTGTTGCTATTTCTTAATAATTTCATTTTTTTAAACGACCGTAATAAATTTCAAATTCTTAGAATTTACATTCTATTTATCACATGATTAATAGAAATGCACCACGTGTTTACTTTCCTACCAAAGAACATGCTCATTATTTTGCCTATATTGTTATTTATATTTTATTTACACGTATTTGTGCATTTTCGCACAGCAATACTTAAAGTAAATAGAGCAAATCCTAATATCCTCAATACTTGTTTTTTTGTTTGGGTATTTTGTTGAAATGTTTGAATAAAAGAATTTCCCAATATATTCTTTGTTTTTATTCATTTGAGATCACACATACCAGCTAGCCATGGTTTTAAATAGTGAATGAGTCCATACATGTTTGATACGCGTATTGAATATACGTAATTACATTTCATGCGAATACGTACATGAAGATACTCAAAATTAAACTTGTGTGGACGTACATTGTATTCAAAAATTGTGAGTAAGTAGTTGAATTACTTGTTTCATACATACTCCTACCTTTTTTATCCATTGCACCAAACAATAAAAATAAATAAACACGGCTAGGCCGAATCTTATATACCCTCCACTAGCTACTTCTACATTGATACTTGTTTAATTTGTCAAATATTTAAAGAAATAAGTTTTTTCATGTAGAATAACCCTAAGATTTAAAAATCTTAGATTTGTTACAATTCCAAGATTTACTGAACATTACAAACGCCATTTCCATTTATTTTCATAGCGCCCTAGGATATGCTGTAGCGATATTTAATAATTTGTATGTGGTGTGATATATATATAATATATATATATAATATATATATATATATATATATATATATATATATATATATATATAATATATATATATATATATATATATATATATATATATATAGTAATTATATATATATAAATATATATATATATATATATAATATATATATAATAATATAATATAATATATATATATATTATATATAATATATATATATATATATATATATATTATATATATATATTATAATATATATATATATATATATATATAATATATATTTCAGTCAAATTTTGTATCTATATCGTAATTTAGTAAAAATGTTATGAACTGATCGTGAAAAAACCTTGAAATATAATTTTTAATATGGGAGCCATGAAAAGTTATGGACCGACCCGAAAAAACTTTCATAGCAATACTTCTGTATATGTGAGCAATACTTGTACTAAATTTTATATGGATATCTTCATTTAATATCTTCATTTAAAATGAGTTATGTAGTTTTAGGTGATTTTTGGGAGGGGATCTTGTATGGGAGCTATGTTCAATTATGGTCCGATCCGAAAAGACTTTCACAATAATATTTCTGTGAATAAGAGCAATACTTGTACCAATTTTTATGGATATCTTGATTTAGTAATGAGTTATGGGCGTTTTAGTGATTTTCCGGAGGTGACCTTTTATGGGAGCTAAAACCAATTGTGGAAGGATAAAAAAAATTTTACGGTCACATTTCTGTGCATAAAGGTAATATTTGTGGCAAATTTTCTCACAATATCTTAATTAGGTAATGGGTTATGGGCGTTTAAGTAATTTTCCGGAGGGGACCTTGTATTAGAGCTATGACCAAATATGGGCCGATGGAAAAAATTCTTCCTTAGTATAATTTCTACTGCAATAAAACTTTAATTTGTAGAACTTTGTGAAGATGTCGACTTTACAAGGGAAATTATTAACAAAAAACACATTTTCCGGTAATACGTACATTTGTATGGGAGGTATATGAAATTGTGACCCGTGATTGTGATTTTTCCGAATTTTTAAAATGTTGATCCTGGCGCCAGGAGTTGTATTTCTATCAAAATTCATCAGTTTATCTGCAGTAGTTTTTGTAAAAAATACAATTAAGTATGTGAAAAATCGCTATTTTTTCTAGGTTGTCTTTTTACTTATAACTCTGAAACTTTTTCACCGTTGTTGCTAGTTTTCAATACCAAACTCCTTAGGATAACAATGAATATTATATGAAATTATATTAAAAATCCATTTTCAAGCTCAAAATTACCGATTTTCCCAATTTTCCGCCCTTTTTCCAATTTTTTTCTACCAGTTTTGTTGCAACTTTCGAAAAGCAACTTTGCTAATATATATTTCTGACATTTTAGAATGCTAAATGAAAAATATTTTCGCATTAAAATATATAAAATTTTATGCACAAAAGTAAAATTTTTTCCGTTTTTCGTCGTTTTCACCTACTTTTTACCGCTTCTTGCCCAATTTTCGGAAAGTTATATAGCCCATTGACGCTTCCAGACATATATCTTTCTTTATTTCAAATTTAAAGAAATTTGATTCATCCGTTTAGGCGTGATTGATGCACAAACAAATAAACAAACTTACAAAGATTATTATAATATATATTAGGATATTAGGATTTATGGATATGAAATTGTGACCCGTGATTGTGATTTTTCCGAATTTTAAAATGTTGATCCTGGCTCCAGGAGTTGTATATCTATCAAAATTCATCAGTTTATCTGCAGTAGTTCTTGTAAAAAGTGCAATTAAGTATGTGAAAAATCGTTATTTTTTTCTAGGTTGTCTTTTTACTTATAACTCTGAAACTTTTTCGCCGTTGTTGCTAGTTTTCAATACCAAACTGCTTAGGATAACAATGAATATTATATGAAATTATATTAAAAATCCATTTTCAAGCTCAAAATTACCGATTTTCCCAGTTTTTCGCCCTTTTCCCAATTTTTTATACCAGTTTTGTTCCAACTTTCGCAAAGCAACTTTCTTAATACATATTTCTGACATTTTAGAATGCTAAATGAAAAATATTTTCGCATTAAAATATACAAAATTTTATGCACAAAAGTTTTTCCGTTTTTCGTCGTTTTCACCTTTTTTTTACCCCTTCTTGCCCAATTTTCGGAAAGTTATAAAGCCCATTGACGCTTCCAGACATATATCTTTCTTTATTTGAAATTTAAAGAAATTTGATTCATCCGTTTAGGCGTGATTGACGCACAAACAAATAAACAAACTTACAAAGATTATTATAATATATATTAGGATATTAGGATTTATGTATGTATATAAGAGCAATGTATTTGTTAAATGTATTTTTTAATGAGTTATGTACGTTTAAGTGATTTTCGGGAGGGAACCTTGTATGGAAGCTATAACCAAGAATGCAAAAATATTATTTATGCCAAATATTTAATGGGTTAATTTGTAAAATTTTGCGAAGATATCGAAATTGTGACGGAAGTTATTAAAAAAACCTCATTGTGATCCGCAATTTTCACAAGGATGAAGCTCTTGTGTGGAAACGAATGTGTGGTGTATGATTTTTATAGAATTATCTTGCATAGTTTTCGAAAGAATTACATCAGAATGTGTAAAAATGCTTATTTTTATACCCTTCACCTTCGTGAGAAGGGTATATATAATTTTGTCATTCCGTTTGTAATTTCTATAATATAATTTTCCAACCCTATAAAGTATATATATTCTTGATCCTTATAGATAGCGGAGTCGATTAAGCCATGTCCGTCTGTCTGTCTGTCTGTCTGTCTGTTGAAATCAGTTTTAAGAGGACCCCAGATATCGGCGAGATCCGAATCTTCAATAATTCTATTAGATATGCTTTCGAGAAGATCGGTCGGTAAATAACGAAGATATGAACAAAAATCCGAGACAACCTCTGAAAATTTCATCAAAAATTGTTAAAAAAGCAACAAAAACACTGTACATAGAAAAAGATGTACACGTGTGTGTAGATGTATTTGGTTTTATTCAGCTGTGTATTTTTTTGTATGTTTGGAATACAAACATACAAAAAATACACAGCAAAAAAATATTATTTGCATTTTTTGTTAAAATAAAATAATTTTCCCTTTTGTTTTGCAAATATATTTTTTAATGAATAGAAAAAAGTATTTAAAACGTTTTCAATTATATGAGAGTAGATTGTGAGTTATTGTACAATAATTTTTATGCGAATAATGTAAGTTTGAAATTTAAAACTAACACAAATTTTTTCCAAGTCTACGTCTCGTCAATGTTTACCAGCAATGAATCAGAGGTCGAAGTCGACCGGCTTCGAGTCGGAGCTTAGCCGCCGCCGAACTATATTTAGTTGCTTAAGCCGCCGCCGAAACATTCGGCTTAAATCGACTAAATTTTTTTTAATGTTTTTATTAACTAGACTGTAAGATCAATTATGTTTAAAATACACTATGGTGAAGGGTATATAAGATTCGCACAGCCGAATATAGCACTCTCACTTGTTATATATAACATTGTCATTCCGTGTGTAACACCAAGAAATATTGATCTGAGACCCAACAAAGTATATATATTCAGGGTCTTTGTCAAATTCTGAGTCGATTAAGCTATGTCCGTCTGTCTGTGTAAAACACGCTCACGAAGCAATGGAATTGAACCAAATTCATGATGATGTTATTCATTTTCCTAAGTTGTTTGGTATTGAAAATGGGTAAAATCGGTTCGCATCGGGAAATGTTATGAATCAAAATTTGAAACAACCTCACACATTCGTTTCAACACAAGAACTTGAAATTTGTGGAAAATCGCCAGATCGGTCCCAATTTTATATACCTCCCAAACAAAAGTACATTGTTAATAACTTCCGTAGCAATGTCGTCGCTAAATTAAGATATCGATATAAAATTTGGTATAAGTATTGCTCATATGCACAAAAATTTTACTGTGGAAAGTTATTTTAGATCGGTCCATAATTCGTCTTAGCTCCCATACAAGGTCCCCTCCCAAAAATCTCTTAAACGCGAATAACTCATTATTAAATTAATATATCCATATAAAATTTGGTACAAGTATTGCTCTTATATACAGAAATATTACCATGACTAGATCGGTCAATAATTGGTCATAGCTTATTACAAAACTCAGATATCCATATAAGGTAGGTAGGTAGGTAGGTCGATAGTAAGAAATACACCTAGGCCACTATCGGGCCTGTTATTTTATTTATTCAGTGTTCAATTAATTGTTATTTATTTTTCAGTGTTCAAAAACTCAGTTTCCTGAACGTAATTCCTAAGAATCTTCCAATTAGTGTTAGTCAGAAATGTTATTTCCGGAATAACATCACTTCCAAGATACTTGGATCTAACTTCGACGAATGCCTGGCAGTGGCAAAGAAAGTGCTCCAGAGTTTCACTGTCCTCTCCACATGCTCTACATTCGTCTGAATTCGCACGTCCACTTTTGCATAGATGTGCTCGTAGTCTTGTGTGTCCAGAATACGTACCATCATACTAACTTCAGACTTGCTCATTTTGAGCAGATTTTTCGTCTTGCTCTCATCAGGATCACCCCATAAGATCTTCGTGGTTCTACCCACTGTTTCATTATTCCAAGAGGCCTTATGGGATTCTCTCACCCATATTTTTAGTTCAGCTTTTGTTCCGTCGAATGGTTTTGCGTTTGTCAGGTTAACTGCCTCGAGCTCTCCTCCCTTTAAAACTATTACATTCGCCCTTTCGTTACCGACTACTCCCGAGTGGGCTGGTACCCATATGATGTGAACCTTACCCCTGGTAGAGTATTCAGTTAAAACTTTCTTACAATCCAATACGGTCTTAGATTTAGTTCTATCGCCTGATATCGTCATCATTGCCTTCTGGCTGTCGGTAAATATATTGAGCGCTGTGGACGCCATATTTATTCTAATCCAATTTACTTCCTTCCGTTATTACTCGTACTTCTGCTTGGAAAGTACATTTCTGCTTCTGGATCTTCAATACAGAATCCCTGACCCTGTGGTTAACATTGAGGTCTCTCGGTTGAGCCCAGCTCAAGGCCGTATTTAGACCCACCTCAGCTCTTCTACACAAGTAATTTGGATCCTTTCCCTTTAAAAGCATTAAGACATCGTCTGCATGGCAGACAGGTATAAGTCCTTTCTCAGTTAGGGTGCTTAGGAGGCTATTAGTCGTGGTAACACAGAGTTAAGGTGACAAAATGCCACCCTGTGGTATACCGCGAAATACCTTTTTGCTATATCGTTCATCTCGCAGCTTATCCATCTATTCTTTGGCATGTGGTTGATCCAGTTACGGAGCACCCGGTCAACATAAAACTGGTCTGGGGATTGGATAAGGGTATCAGTATACACCTTATTGAAGGCGCCTTCGATGTCAATGCATACCGCCAGTGTATACAGTTTGCTATCAAAGGATGCACCTTGTAGTGGGCAACTTCGTTTAAAGCGGTTTCCACCGTTCGTCCCTTATCATGCTGCTTAAATTATAGGTCTTTGTCGGGTATACTGCTTTTCACCATACTATCAACTATTTGTTCCAAAGTTTTAAGTAGAAAGGACGTAAGACTAATCGGTCGATAAGACTTAAGGTTTCCCTGATTTAGGTATAAATATTACCCTTGCATCCTGCTATTTAATGGGGGTATAAGTGAATTTCAAGCATTCAGTGAATATTTGAGACAGATGTACGGAAACCAGTCCAGCCTCCATCTGTAAGAGTGCCGGGAAAATTCCATCCGGCCATCTTGATTGCCCCTTTACCTCACCTTCCTCCAATATCGGTTCATCTATGTTATTCGATATACCGGGTGGAAAATGAGAGTCCATTAGGAGTTTCATTGTCTTCCCATATCCTCCAGCCTCCTGCCCGTATCATCGATCATAGATTCTGGTTTGACATGAGTTTTGGATAGGAATTTTTTATCTTCGATACAACATTTACGCTGTCTACCTGTTCACAGAAAAATTTCCAGGAGTCTCGTTTGGCTTTACGAACAATTTTCCTATATTCACCAAGTTTACTACGATACTCCCAGTATACTGTGGTCTTTTTACTCCGTGCCCGGTTAAATAGTTTGCGAAGAGTCTTACCAAGGTTCAGGATCTCCCCGGTTACCCAGGGTTTCTCCTGGGAAGATCAACCAAGGCGCTTGTGAGCATTTCTACTTTAGCGTCTATGTCCTCTTTATTTCGACATTGAAAAGTGTTCTGATATAAACGGTTCTTTAGTAAGGAACCGAACATTGTCCAATTAGTTTTAGACTTATTCCGAAACTTAATAGACTTTGGTGGCGGCCGTAGTATTTTGAATATTATGTACCGAAACTCTCCAATCCTGAATTTCGTTTATAAGCTTTTCTGAACATATAGTTATATCTAATACTTCTTCTCTGATTCTATTGACGAAGTTAGCTTTATTACCTTAGTTCGATGTGATCAAGTCTTTAGTATGAGGAAAATACATAAGGGCTTGTCCCTACGATTGGTGTTTGTACTACCCCAAGCTTCATGGTGGGAGTTGGCATCACAACCTATTACAATTTTCATATTTTGCCTTCGTGCCTCTTCGACCAGTTTCATCAGCTCCGACGTTGGTGGTAGTGTCGGAGAATCGAAAGGCAGGTAATACAGATGCAAAGTATATGTTGCCACGACTTTGCTTTAGTACCGTTGCATCCGATGTGGATAATCCTGTTGAGAGGAGAAAACATAAATTCTTGTCACATAAGATACATGTTCTCGGTCGAGACCCTGTATCAGCGTAGAAAAGTTGAAAATTTACGTGATTTAATCCAGAAACCTTATTGCGAATCGTCCAAGGTTCCTGGATTAGAGCTATATGTATCTTACCTGTGTTAATTTTAGCCATCAGAGCGTTTGGTAGCTGTCTCGCTCCGATGGAGGTTTATTTAGATAACCTCAATCATTGTCATCCATTTAAACTGTCTTCCAGCGAGCTAGTGATCACATCCCCGCTCGTTGGATTTGACTCCTCCGGGTAACCTGAAGTGGCTATAGATGTAGTGGGTACCATTGATGGCACTGCGATGTCCTTATCAGGCATAGGAAGAGCAGTCTTTTTAATCGACACTTTCCCAATTTTGGAGAGCACTGCTGTTCTCTCTTCTGGCGAGTGAGGGATTTCCTCCTCGCTTTTAGGATTTGACTCCTCAAAATTACCAGTACTTGCTAATGATGCTTTGGGTACCATCTTAGGTCTTTTGGTGTCCTTATCGGGGCCGGTTTTAACATCTCTTTCAATCGGCAACTCCCAAATTTTGGAAAGGGCAGCTGCACCTTCTTTTGGCGAGTTAGTGGTATCTTTCTCGCTTTTAGGATTTGACACCTTAACGTTATCAGTAGTTGCTACTGATGTTGTGGTCTTAGGTATTTTAGTGTCCTTTTCGAGGCTTGTTGTAACAGCCCTTTCAATCGGCACCTTCCCAATTTTGAATATGACAGCTTTAGAGGCGATGTAAGCCCTACCTTTATTCTTGCAAGACTAGCCATAGATTTCTGGTCGATACCTATTACAAATAAAGTTCCCTCAGGTTCTTCCTTCCTGTAAAAGACGTTCCATTTTTCCACGGCCAGCTCAGCATTTTGACCACCAAGAATTTCCAGTATACGTTCATTAGCCAGTTTACTGCCCCATCCTTTTATGTAGACAGTGGACTTTAAGAGCACCGGAAGCTCGATCTTCTTTGCCAGTCCCAGCTTAGCGCCGTCCCAGGGAGGAGGTATACTTTCCACCAAGTTCTTTAGGGTGCTCACACATTGGTGAGATGCCAACATCATCAACATTACGCCCATTCTGAACTCACAGCTCACGCTCTCTAATGGTTGTTGGCCCTTTAAAGCGATTGCTATCTTATTGTTTACCTGATCTTATACCTTACTCTGTTGGTCTATTGAAATTTTGCCTGTCGGATTACCGGCATCGTAAACTCCATAACAGAGATCGTCCGGGTGTCTTCTTTCGGCAACTTTGGCTCTTTTCCTTTTCCACTGTCAAGACTATCTTTCCTCGCTTTTCGTGGTTTCTTTTGAGATACCCTCACCTTAGAGGTTGTTGCCGACGTGGTCGTCTTCGGGATATCTATCTTGGCGTTGTCACCCTTACTCTCAGACGGGGAGCTCTTTTTCTCCTTAGGTTTATTCTCAGTTGTCAACTCTTCGGGAGACCTGATCCTCTTTGCCTCAGGAGTCGTTGGATTGACTAACTATGATTTCCTGAAGCATCTTTTTCAGCTTCCTCCTCTGTGCTCCAGATAGTCTTTTCTTAGTAATAGGTAGTTTAGCTATGCTATCACTCACCTGTTTCACCATTTGCCCTACTTCATCCTTTTTGGGATTTCCTATAATGGTGTTGTTATTATCTTCTGAGGATTCAGAGTCGGAACCCTCACCTATATTTAAAGGTTGAGGTAGCTTAGAGCTCTCTCCCTGTACATCCTTCTCTTTCACCCCTATGTTTTTGCTAATAGCATGCTGTACACTTGACGCATTGTCCGCCACGAAGGCCGGACACCGTAACTTTCATCTTTTTATTTTTATCTTCCATGTTGATTTTTTTCCAGTTTTTGGTCCGCGGGGAATATATTATTCCCAGGTGGTGGACAATCTGGGGACTCTCTCGGTAGGAAAAACAGGAAAACTCCCCCGAGATATCCATATAAAGTTTGCCACAAGTATTGCTCATTTACAGAGAAATTATATTGTGAATTGTTTTTCCTATTAATTCATAATTAATCATAGCTCCCGTACAAGGTCCCTTTTTGAAAAACACTTAAAGGCATATAACTCATTACCAAATAGAGATACCCTTAAATATTTGGCATAAATACTATTTTTGTACACATAAATGTTATTTCAAAAAATTTTTTTTCACAATCGCTCCATCTTAGGTCATAGCTCCCATACAAGGCCGTCCCGAAAATCAGAATAAAGCACATTACTCATAACCAAATATTGATATCCGTACTTTAACAAAAATATTGCTCTTATATACATAAATTGTTTTACGATCGGTCCATATTTGGTAATAGCTCTCATACAATATTCTCTCTTACAATATTTATTTTGAAATTTTGTCTTAATATAACTAATTGCATTATCAATTTGTGTAGAAAATTATATATGTTTATGTATTTTGAAAATCCTCAAATCTTTCACACACACGCATACATGCAAATTACTAAATATCGCTAAGCGCTATAAAAATATAAAGAAAATGGAGTTTGTAATGTTCAATAAATCTTGAAATTTTAATAGATTTAAATCTTGGGATTTTTCTATTTAAGACATGAGAAAAATCATTTCTACAAATATTTGATCAACTAAAAAAGTATTAATTTAAAAGTAGCTGGTGGAGTGTTTTAAGATTCGGCACAGCCGAATATAGCACTCTAACTTTTTTTGATGTTTTTTTAAATTTTGATTTATAACTTTTCCCGGTGTAAACCATTTTTGCTCATTTTCAATAACCAACTGCTTAGGACAACAATAAATATTTCCAATAAATCGACTCAGAATTTCATAAGGACCCAGAATATATATACTTTGTTGGGTCTCAGATGAATATTTCTTGGTGTTACATACGGAATGACAATCTTATATATACCCTCTATCACCACTGATGGTGGTGGAGGGTATAAAAACCCACTTTACGATTTTGAAGACTCTAACCACTGAATACTAAGAAGTGAAACGCTGTCATTTTTTACAACAACAATGTTACGCTCTTCTCACAGACGAGTTCTGTGTAACTCCAACACATATGTAAGAAACTTAGTCTCCCTCCAAACTTCAAAACTTTCTCGCGAAAATTCGTGGCTTATAGAACTTGAAAATATTTTTTATCACTTAACGTTATATTTTATTATTTTTTTGCACACTTTAAATATATTTAATAGCCCGAAAAGATTTAATTCTTTACAAACAAAAAAATATTTTTTATTTTTTCGACATTTAATTTTTGTTGTTGAAATTAAAACGAAAAAATAACAATGTTGTAAATTTTCGTATGGTACTAGAAAAAATATATTGCAGATTAAAAATCAAAGATACGTTCATATATAATGTTTATAGATAAATTATGTTGCAAAATATTTGAAGAAATCTTTTAAAATATAAATTCAAATGTAATAATATTTTTCAATATTTTTAAATCCGATATTTTTGCAACTATGTTGGCTTGATTCTTAGAGTTAGGTACTGACTGACAGTAGACTTAGGTACTTTTTAACAGCGTTTCACTTCTTTATTTTTTGACTCTAACCATATAGTAGAACACATAGGCGAAATTATAGTGGTTTTCAAAAAAAGTTTTTATTCTCTTCACACAGACGTGCTCTGAGAGAATAAAACAAAATTTTGAGAAATAAACGCACTCACTAAACTTCAAATTTTCTTCACAAATTTGCGAAGATATTAGCACTTATTAGTTTTTCTTATCACTTAAACTTAATGTTTATTATTTTTTGCAAAATAAATAAAAAAATATTTTTTATTCTTTGACATTTCATTTTAATTAAAACTGAAAAAAGAAAAGTTGTACATTTTCGTATTGAAAATTAAAAAAAGTATTTTACATACTTCATCATTTTGCATTAGTGCAGAAAAAAGACGAAAAAACGTGTTTATAATATGTTTTAAGATAAAATATCGTTTCCAAAAAATAATTAACTAATATTTTTATTCTCTAGCATATAAATTTCCATTAATAACACACAAAAATAACGTCAAAAAATACATTTTTTATTTAGTAACTTTTGAACAACTGTGTTTATTTGTGTGCTTCTACTAATACATTCTCACCAGTTAGGTCTTCGACAGGGGACTTAGGTCCTTGACAATTAGTTTCGCCTATATACTACTCTATGACTCTAAGTATAATAGTTTTTGAGATTTACAATACGTTACATAGCTATCTATCTATAAAAATTTTAAATAATCTAACAGTTTGAAATTGTGTATTTAATTCATATATGTGGTGCCTAGGGTTGCCAGCCTGGTTGGATTATCCAGCTTTTTACTAGACTAAATGTTTATTTTTTATTTTTTAGTATTTAATTTTAATTCTTACATACATATACATATGCAAATACATATGTATGTGACAGATTGAACCGAAAATATTTAAGTTAAGATAATTAAATTTTAAAGAATGCAATGAATTAATTTAATTGTAATACACATTTTTAAATAATAGTACATATCGTCCCAGTTTTAAATATTAGTACTATGTGGAATTTTTTGAATGTTTTTTTTTATTATTGCAATTTGTACCTCTACTGGTTTTACTTATGAGCACAAATTCATTTATCGATATATATATATTTTGGTTCAGGAGTTATAAAAAATAAATATATAAAATTCAATATATATTTTAGTATATTTCAATATATATTTTAGTATACTGATTTTCACTCACCTTTTGGTGAGTGAAATCACTTTTTGGGGCGAAGAAATCTTGTCCGTCCTTCCGTTAATATTTTTGTGGGAACATTCTTAGTTAAAGCACTTGTGGTACTTATATGAAACAAATTAGAGTGCTGTATTCGGCTGTGCCGAATCTTAAATACCCTCCACCAGCTACTTCTATGTTCCCTACAAGCAAGAAGATACGAAAACGATACGAATTCGTATTGCTTAGAAGAAAAAAAATATTGCGGCAACAATCATATTCGTATTGCGGAAGATACCTCGTTCGGGAGAGATTGTGCGGCCAGGGGGATACTTCTAAGCAATACGAAAGCAATACTCCAAGAAGACAAAAAAGAGACATTGCTAGATAATCAGCATGGTGAAAATAAGAAGATATCTTCAGATAATCGTCTGGAAAATATATTGGAGATATTCTCCTATTATCTTTAGGAAGAAAAGTATAAGAAATTAAAAAATTGGCAATTTGAATACACATTTATTAGTGTTAGCAATAAAATATTACAATATGGAAAATATATTAATATAAATATGCCAAATTAACGTTTCCCCAGCACAATTTTGTTTTACCCACAGGAATATTCTTTTAATATTGATTTCTTTTAAGTACTCTGAAAACCAAAACATCATGACTATCCATTTTTTATGTGAAAATAAATATAAACTTACATTTTTCCAAGCATAAATTGCCATTGTAATGATGTCGTATTAACTTATTGTAGTAAGATAATTTAAATATTTTTATTGTTTATTGCCGATTTTACTTTTAAATATTAACATTGCGATATCAAAAAAATATTGCTTGGGTGATTTTCTTCCAAATTATAAAAATTTAATATTGCTTTGATATCTTCTATGGACGATATCTTCCAAATGTTTGTAGGGTTATTTCTAATTGATCTAATTGATCAAATATTTGTAGAATTAAGTTTTCTCATGTTTTTAATAGAAAAAATCCCAAAAGTTAAATCTATTACAATTCCAAGATTTATTGAACGTTATAAATTTAGTAATTTGCATGTATGTAAACATTTAGAGATTTTCAAAATACAAATACATATATAATTTTGTTCTACACAAAATTTTGTGAATTAAGTGACTTTCTGGACCTAGTATGAGAGCTATGACCAAATATGGACCGGTCGTAAAACAATTTTATAGTGAATTTATGTATATAAGAGCAATATTTTTGCTAAATGTATGGATATAAATATTTGGTTATGAGTAATGTGCGTTTTTTCTGATATTCGGAAGGGAACCTTGTATGTGTGTTTTTCTGAAAGGGACCTTATATGGGAGCTATGATCAATTATGGACCGATCGGAAAAACATTTCACAATATTATTTCTCTGTATACGAGCAATACTTTTACCAAATTTTATATGGATATCTTAATTAAGTAATGCGTTATAGGCGTTTAAGTGTCTTACGGAAGGGGAACTTGTATGGGAGCTATGACCAATTATATACCGATCCAAAAAAACTTTCATTGTAATATTTATGTATATTAGAGTAATACTTGTACCAAATTTTATATCGATATCTTAATTTTGCAATGAGTTATGCGCGTTTAAATGATTTTCGGGAGGGGACCATGTATGGGAGCTATGACCAATTATAGACCCATCCAAAAAAATTTTCGTCTAAAAAATTCTATTGACATAAGATTTTAATTTCTAAAATTTTGTGAAGATATCGACATTACGACGGAAGTTATTAACAAAAAACCAAATTTCCGGGAATATGTACTTTTTTATGGGAGGTATATGAAATTGTGATCCGATTCTGGCGATTTTCCACAGAGATTAAGCTCTTGTACGAAAACGAATGCATGCCGATTTTTATTAAATTATCTTGCATAGTTTTCGAGAAAATTACACCAGAATGTGTAAAAAATGCTTATTTCTTTCGAGGTTGTTTCAAATTTTGATTCATAACTTTTTTCCGATGTGAACCGATTTTGCCCATTTTCAATACCAAACAACTTAGGGAAACGAAGAACATTTTGGGTGAATTTGGTTAAATTCTATTGCTTCGTTTTATCGTGAGCGTGTTTTACACAGACAGACGGACATAGCTAAATCGACTCAGAATTTGATAAGGACCCAGAATATATATACTTTATTGGGTCTCAGATGAATATTTCTTGGTGTTATACACGGAATGGCAAAGTTATATACCCTCTATCACTACTGATGGTGGTGGATAGAGGATATATATTTCAATAGAAATCTTCAAATCTGTGCATAAAATGGGAAAAAATTTCAAAAAAAAATTGTTTTTTATAAAGTCCTATATGAATTTTTTTTGAATTGCGCTAAAGCGCGTAATAAATTGAATAATTATTCAAAATACGTATTAAATATATTAGTAAACGAATCCATGAAGAAGCATATTTTTCCAAAGTATAGCTGTATGCCAAAATAACAGACAAAATTCTGTATCTATATCATTACTTGGTAATAAATATTGTGAATCTAATACCCCATTTACACATACACAAAATCTAGTACTTAAGAGATTTCGAGCAAATCTATTTGATTTTAATTAGATTTCCCATACAAAACAAAATCTACTTCGTAACTAGATTTCGTTAAAATCTACTCAAAAAATAGTTGTTTTTAGTAATTCAACTCTGTTTTTTCCTAAATAATACTAAAAAATACGACGCTGCACAACAAAAAAAAAATAAAAGAAACAAAAAAATTAAAATGTCAACAAAATTTTTATAAATTGAAAAACATTAATGAAATGTTTCTTTAAAGTAAAAGGTAATGTTATATTTAAATATAAATTTTTTTATTAAAAATAAAATTTTGATAAATATCGTATTTCTTTTTCTAATTTTTCAATTGAATACAATTTCAAGAAATGTTAGCAAAAATGGAATCTTCCTAAATGTCAAAAATAGTAAGTATAAACGGTATAGATTTATAAAGAGATTTTAAATGAAATATAGTAGATTTCGGTCATGTGTAAATGGGGTATAAGTGACTTTATTTTAATATTTTAAACTCTATTTTGTCCCAGGTTTTCTGTAAGCTATAATTATATAATGTACACAATCTTGTTGAAAATTGCCAAAATCGGTCCATAATTTCATATACCTCCCATACAAAAGTACATATCTTTACAAAATTTTACAAATTAAAATCTTATGTCAATGGAATTCATTGAAAGAAAAAATTTTTAGATTGGTCTATAATTGGACATGGCTCCCATATAAGGTTCCCTTGCGAAAATCACTTAAACGCACATAACTCATTACTTAATTAAGATATCCATATAAAATTTGGTACAAGTATTGCTCACATATACAAAAATATCACTATGCTCTCACATACGGAAGTGTTTTTATGAAATTTTTTACCGATCGGTGCATAATGGTCATAGCTCCCATACAAGAACCCTTCACGAAAATCACTTAAACCTTATTACTAAATTAAGATGTCCATATAAATTTTGGAATGCGTATTGCTGATATGCACAGAAAAATTACTATGAATTCTTTTCCGATCGGTCCTTAATTTTCTCATAGCTCCCATACAAAGACCCTTTCCGAAAATCACTTAAACGCACATTACGATCGGTCTATAATTGGTCATATCTCCGGTACTAGGTCATGTCCCTAAAAGCAATTTAACCGTATTTAACTAGTTGCATTGTCAATTTGTGTAGAACAAAATTATATACGTTTTGAAAATCCTTAAATCTTTCACACACAAGCACATTATTAAATATCTTTAAAGCATATCTTAGGGCGCTATCTTCTTTATATATATATATATACAAAAATGAATGTGTGTATATTTGTTTGTGGGTTTGTTTGTTTGAAGTCAATAGACGGCTAAACGGCTGCACCGATTTTGAAATTTTAACAGTACCTTCCTGTATATCAAAATTTCAAGTAGGCGAGTAGTAGGCCACGCCTACTTATTTAATAGCTATTAAAAATCATATATCATGAAACTGTTAAGGATGAAAGGTGGGCGGAATAGCTGAAAGGGCCGTGGCACCTCCCATTTTAATAAAATACACAAATTCGTTTAATAAATTTTGCGGATTGGGGCAGCGGCAACTCCCATGTGAATTAAATACAACAAAATTTTTTATCAAAGAAACTAATAAAACTAATTCATCCGAACAGGGTGAATTCATCAGGGGTGGCTTGGAACCCCCATATGAATAATATAGAAAAATTTTAATATCTAAGATACCGTAGAAGCTAGAATCTTTAAAGTTTACATGAAGAACTTTGATATTCATGTGAACATTTTAGAGAAAAATTGGCTGACTTTCAATGGGGAGATTGTCCCCTTTCATATGAATTAAATTCGGAAAAATTAACGAGTGGCATCTCCTATGTGTAAGTGGGATTTTTGCTTTTAGGGTAGCAAAGCACACTGGATATAGCTAGTAAAAATATAGAAGATAATGGGGTTTATAATGTTCAATAAATTTTTTAATTGTAACTGATTTAAGCTGTTTAAATCTTGGGGTTTTTCTATTTAAGACATGAGAAAACAAATATTTGATCAACTGAAACAGTATTCATATAAAAGTAGATGGTGGAGGGTATTGAAAATTCGGCTCAGCCGAATATAGCACTCTAACTTCTTTATACTATTTTAATTTCAATTATTTCAATAAAAACTATAAAATTTCATTTTATATAAATTTATTTTATAGATTTTATCTTGGTGAGTATACAAATAGAGTATTCTCTTCTCTTTTTCTAGAAGATAATATAGGAACACTTCATAGTCGCATCTCGAAGAGTCTTTGGCAATAGTTTACTTCCAAGAGTCATCTAGAAGTTTCTTCTGCGGGTCTTCCAGAAGTATTTTCCACCTTACGCTTAGACGCTCCCCACCACGGCATCAGTTCTTCCCAACTGGTGATAAGAATTCGTATACTTCCGCAATATGGCTGGCGAGATTTTAGCACATTTGGAAGTTTCACACGGGTAACTTCCGCAATAGATAATGTTTGTACTCTTCAAACATTTAGAACACAAAACTATTGCGCATCACTCCAGAAACACTTCTGGACAATTGTCAGACGAGAACGCACATTTTACAAAAACAAAATACATTGATTTCGAATTTTCGTCTTCTAGAAATATACTCTTATGTTACCTCCGGATGATAGTCAGAAGAGTGCATCCATTTTGCTTAAACAAAAAACCATGACTGTTAAATTTTTTTCATCTGAAAGTATACGTTTTAGTGATTTCTGAATGATAGTTGGGTGAGAACACACATTTTAAAATAACAAAGTACATTGTTTCCTAATTTGTATCTTCTTGATTTGTAAATTAATGTCACTTCTGGACGACAGTTTTTAGAGTTTTCACATTAATGTTGTATTTTATTCATCTGGAAGTATGGACTGTAGTTACTTCTGGACGATTGTCAGACGAGAGCACACATTTGACAAAAACAAAATACATTGATTTCTAGTTTTCCCATTCTGAAAGTATACTTTTAGGTTACTTCCGGATGATAGTAAGAAGAGTACAAAAACAAAATATATAAATACTCCATTTTTTTTAGCGTGAAAGCGAAAAAATAAATAATTCAGAAATTTGGCTAAGTTCAGTGATGTTTTGTGTTTTGTCCAGTCATGTTCAATTTTAATTATTCATTGTAAAACTTAAATGAGTTATTGAATTTAATATTCATAGAAAAATAGTGTAATTAATATATTGTGAATATTAAGCAATAAGAAACAATATGACAAAAATATTTAAGAAGGTTTTAATAATTGGTGAAGTTTATTAAATATATACCAAAAGGTAATTATCTTTAAGGATTATATAAATAGAATTAAAAAGTAAGTTGCCATATTTAATATTAAAATACTATCTTAGGAATAAGTTAACAACTCTAAACGGCTCCCATTTCCATTATTTTTAAACGAAGTCTAATATGTTTAATTAAAAATATTTTTATATTAAATTTCGTCTCTCTCTTAATTGGTTTAGGAGTTATAAGCATTTAAAGACTTTTTTAAGTTGTACATTTCGGCTTTTATTTGATGAACATTGCATTTTTAACCTATTTAGATTTATTTGAGTTAAATCTTAACTTTCAATATTTTTTAAACTTTTAGCTAGTATTTCATTATCGTAACAAAAAAATTTTACTTAAAGTATTCAAACGTTAGCTGGAGTCATTATATTCAAATTAATACTACTGTTTTATACATAAATTATTTTTTGACTTGGGTCAGGTCCCTTGACACGAAATTGCCCACATAAGATATTTAATATTAAAATCAAATATTTTAAAAACCACTTTTTTATACAATCCGCCACCATCAGTTGTGATAAAGGATATATATATATATATATATATATATATATATATATTAATATATATATATATATATATATATATATATATATATATATATATATATATATATATATATATATATATATATATATATATATATATATATATATATATATATATATATATATATAAGTTTGTCATTCCGTATGTAACACCAATAAATATTCATCTGAGACCCAACAAAGTATATATATTCTGGATCCTTATAAAATTCTGAGTCGATTTAAATATGTCCGTCTGTCTGTCTGGTTAAACACGCTCACATTAAAACTAAGCCAAACATATAGACCAAATTCACTGCACGCAGAGAAAAAACATGGTTAGGCATGGTTAGGACAACTATTCTATGTTTTTTGTAACAATATTTTGTTGTCATAACCAAAAAATTTTTATTTTTATTGAACTTCACCAATATTTTAGTTACTGAAAACATTTATATGTTTATGACAATTATAAATTTAAGAATGATTCTCTGAAAAATAATTATTTTTACAACAACTAAACAATGATAATTATTTAAACATATTATATTATTTAAAATCATTTTAACTATCAAATAACCATTGAATGGTAGGATTTTACACGTTTATCCATATAATGATTATGACATAAGTAAAATACGTTTACTATTATAAATATTTTGGTATCGCCAATTTTCTATCAGTTATATGGTTTATCCGTACTAGCCTCCGGTAGGTCAGTGGTTAGTGTTCTAGTCTGGTAGACCGGAGGTGGTTGGTTCGATTCCCACCCGTGGTACTGGTTGAGGAGCGCACAACAGGCCCGATTGAGGCCTAGATGTATTTCTTCGGATTTGATGTATATACATCCTTCTTTCAAACTAACTAACTATCCGTACTAGATCGGATTAAATAAATTGTTAAACAAACACAGTGTTAAAATAATTGTGAAAAATAAATAATATCTAAAAATATAATAGGAAACAATAGAAATAAATAAATAAAAAAGTGCACGTTAAAAATTAATAATTAAAAAAATTATATTGTGTTTATATTGGCATCATGTGTTTATGGGAATATCAGTGCTTGGAAGTTTTGTGTTTGTTTATAAGAAAATCAAGAAATAATTACATTTTACGCCGAGCACATTAAATTAACCATATTATGTTTAATATGTAACCATAACATGGTTACTTGAAGACATGTGACTACTTGTAACCATAATATGGTTACTTGAAACAATAATATGATTACTTGAAGCCATTATATGATTACATGAAACCATAATGTGGTAGCTTGAAACTACTATATGATGCTACAACATCACAATATCACTATATTATGATGAAATATTCGGACTATATTTGATCATAATATGATATTTCTTGATAGTAAAAATGATCATAATATGTTTTAAATTTAACCATAATTCTAACCATAATATGTTGCTCTTAGATTATGGTTACCACAACCATATTTTTTTCTGCGTGCACATATAAAAAATACTATGAATTTTTTTCCTATCGGTCCATAATTGGTCAAAGCTCCAATACAAAGTCCCCACCCGAAAATCACTTAAACGAGCATAACTCATTACTAAATTATGATATCCATATAAAATTTGGCACAAATATTACTATGAAATTTTTTCCGATCGGTCCATAATTGGTCATAGCTTCCATACAAAGTCCCCTCCCGAAAATAACTTAAATACGCATAACTCATTACCAAATTAAGATATCCATATCCAAAATATGAAATTTTTTTCCTATAGGTCCATAATTGGTTATAGCTCCCATACAAAGGCCCTCCCAATAATCAATTAAACGCGCGTAGCTCAATACTAAATTAAGAAATCCATTTAAAATTGCACAAAAATATTACTGTAAAATTTTTCCCGATCGGTCCTTAATTAGTCATAGCTCCCATACATGGTTCCCTTCCGAAAACTAAGATATCCATATAAAATTTGGTACAAGTATTGCATATATGCACAGAAATATTACTGAGAATTTTTTCCGATCAGTCCATAACTGGTCATAGCTCCCATACAAGGTTCTCTCCCAAAAATAACTTAACCTTCATAACTCATTTAAAAAATATTTATATCCATACATTTAGCAAAAATATTGTTCTTATATATATACATTAATTACACTATAAAATTGTTTTACGATCGGTCCATATTTCCTCATAGCTCTCATACTAGGTCCTTCAGAAAATCACTTAAATTCACATTATTCAATACCAAATAATTATATGGGTACAGAATTTTAAAAATTGTATCTTTATATACATACTTGGGCATAGCTCCCATACAAAGTCCTTTTACGAAAATCTCTTGAAAGCACATTACTCATTACCAAATAAAGCTATTGAAAGATTTTTTCAAGATCGGTTCATTACATGGTCCCATACAAGGTTCCCTTCAGAAAATCACTTAAATACACATTACTTATTATTAAATTGCAAAATTTGACTGAAATATAGATTTTATGTACAGAAATGTAGCTTAAAGAATCTTTTACAATCGGTCTATAATTGATCATATCTCCTATACTAGGTCCAGCCGCAAAAAACGCTTTAATCGTATTTAATTAGTATTTGGGCAGAAAAAAATTATATACAGTGTCTCTCATAAGTATTCGAATTTAGGTATACTATGAAAAGAAACCAAATTTAATAAATTTTTGCGTGCAAAATAAATAAATAAATTTGTTATATTATCTAGACAGTCCTTAGGTTTCATATCACACTTTTTAAAATTTCAAAAATTTACATTTACTTAAATTAATTAAGCTTTTTTTAAAAGAAGTCCATAAAATTACCTCACAAAAGTAATCGAATTTTTCCTGTATTTTACATTTCATCATATTATACGAAACATAAAATTGGAATCAAATGGTTTTTTTGCTTAAAATTGTTTAAGGGATTACTATCAACCGAAGGGATAAATTTTTGGCCCATTTGGGCCACAATTTTGGGGGATAGTACCATCTTTTTATGTAATATCATTGAAATTGCGATTTTTGGCAATATTTGCACTTTTTCCAGAGATGAAACAAAAATTCGATATTGGGACTTAAAAGACCACTTGGCGTATCTAAAAATAATATTTTTATTACAAGAACCTGTATTTAAAAGTTCCAAGATATATTAATGGGATCATTCTTCTGTAGCTAATTCAACTTATTGGAACCTTAGTCCATTTTTATAATACTAGGGTAAAACATTTTCGGGGAAAGTTGTCTGGTATGTATTCTATTAGATATCAGCTTTTATACAATTTAAGTTTTCAATATATTGTAGAAGTATACAACTCCAAAACATGCCTCGAAGAAACGCCATTCAATATAGTAGAATCATTCTTTTTATAACCATTGGATTACTGGCTAAATATTTCCATATCATATTTTCATATCCAAAATATTGATATCTGGTTAAATATTATTCGCTATGATAAAAATAAACCAAAAAATTTTAGACTTCCAGTGTTATAGTAATGGGCAACATAAGCGTGAATGTTATAAGTAGTAAAAACTTAAATCTACTGTAGAGGATGACGTTTTGTTAAGGCATGTTTTGGAGTTGTATTGAAAATATATATGTGCTAATATCTACATGAATATATACTAGCCAGCTTTGCCGGAAAATATCAATCCTAGTGCAACGAAAAGGTGCTTAAGATCCAGATAATTCAATTAGAAACAGAAGAACGATCCCAAAAATACACCATGGAACGTTTAAGTACAGATCCCTACAACAAAATATATTACTTTTAGATACTTCAAGGAGCCTAATAAATCTCAATATTAAATTTTGGAGTTATCTCTGGAAAAAAGGGAAAAATAAATGAAAATGTGGTCAAAATCCGCCATTTTAATGATATTACTTATAAAGATGGTAAAATCGCTCCAAAATAGTGGCCCAAATGGTCAAAAATATATCCCTTCGGTTGATAGTAACCCCTTAAATAATTTTATGCAAAAAAAAAACATTTGATTCTAATTTTATGTTTAGTATAATACGATGAAATATGAAATACAAGAAAAATTCGAATACTTTTGTGAGGTAATTTTATGGACTTCCTTTAAAAAAAAAGCTTAATTAATTAAAGTAAATGAAGATTTTTTAAGTTATAAAAATTGTGATATGAAACCTAAGGACTGCCTAGATAATATAACAAATGTATTTATTTATTTATTTATTTTGCACACAAAAAATATTATTAAATTTGGTTTCTTTCCATAGAATACCTAAATTCGAATACTTATGAGAGACACTGTATGCATTTTGAAAATCCTTAAATCTTTCACACACACGCATACATGCAAATTGCTAAATATTGGTAAGCGCTATAAAAATGTAAAGAAAAAGGCGTTTGTAATGTTCAATAAATCTTGGAATTGTAATAGATTTAAATCTTGGGATTTTTCTATTTAAGACATGAGAAAACTCATTTCTACAAATACTTTATAAAATAGAAATGTATTAATATAAAAGTAGCTGGTGGAGGGTATTTAAGATTCGGCCCAGCCGAATATAGCACTCTAATTTGTTTATTATTAATTAATTACATTGCATTGGGTACTATTTTCATTTCGGTGAAATTTATACATGTCGGGAAAAAGATCTCTAACACAAAAGGGAAATATTTAAGCACCACACAATGTGTAAAAATTAAATAAAGTCAGTACAAGGAACACAGAAAAAAATATGCACAATTTTTTTTTAAATCGTTTGCATAAATTTAATTTCGATTTTTATACCCCCACCACCATCAGTGGTGACAGAGGGTATATATAAGATTAGCATTCCGTGTGTAACACCAAGAAATATTCGTCTGAGACCCAACAAAGTATATATAACAAGTATTGCTCTCATACAAAGAAATATTACTTTTTTTCCGATCGGTTCATAATTGGTCATACCTCCCATACAAAGTCCCTACCCGAAAATTACTTAAACGCGCATAACTCATTACTTAGTTAAGATGTCGATATAAAATTTGGAATAAGTATTGCTCATATGCATATAAATATTACAGTGAAAGGGTTTTTTGATCGGTCCATAATTGTTCATGGCTCCCATACAAGGTCCCTTCCCGAAAATAACTTAAACGCACATAACTCATTGCCAAACTAAGACATCCATATAAAATTTTGTACAAGTATTGCATATATATGCACAAAAATATTACTGAAATTTTTTTCCGATCAGTCCATAACAGGTCATAGGTCCCATACAAGGTCCCCTCCCGAAAATCTCTTAAACGTACTTAACTAATTAAAAAATATTTATATCCATACATTTAACAAAAATGTTGCATATATATATATATATATATATATATATAATATATATATATATATATATATATATATATATATATATATATATATATATATATATATATATATATATATATATAATATATATATTTATAATATATATATATATATATATATATATATATATATATATATATATATATATATATTATATATATATATATTCTAAGACGATCTAGCCATGTCCGTCCGTCCGTCTGTCTGTCTGTTGAAATCACGGTAGGGACCACGACGAGAAGCTGGACAGTTGAAATTTTTCATAAAATATTCCCTACTGCTAAGGTTTGTTTGGTATTGAAAATGGTCTATATCAGTCCACTTTTTCGGATAGCCTCCATACAAGTGAATCTCCTGAAAACAGCTTAAAAGAGCAAAACTGCTTTAGAATTACGAGTATAGCGATGAAATTCGAAATAAATAAGTTTCATATAAGTCAAAATTTATCTACCAAATCTTTTGAGGATCCAGGATCCTACCCCCATATAAGGTCCCTTCACAAAAATGACTTTAACACTCATTACTGGCCCAAAAATGCGAGTATAGGGAAAAAATTCGGTACAAGTAAGTTTCTTACTAACAAAAACCTCCTTACCAATTTTTTTAAGGATCGGCCCATATCATTACTGGCCCGGTATAAGTAAGTTTCTTACGAACCAAGACCTCTCTACCAATTTTTTAGGATCGGCCCATAAATGACCCTGCCCCCCTTATAAGGTCCTCTTTATAATATGACTTTAACACTCACTACTGACCCAAAAATGCGAGAATAACGATGATATTCGGTATAAGTAAGTTTCTTACAAACCAAAATGTCTTTACCATTTTTTTAGGATCAGTCCAAAAATGACCCCCATATAATATCCCCTTTCTATAAATGACACATTACTGGCCTAAAAATTCGAGTATAGCGATAAAAATCGGTATAAGTAAGATTCTTACGAACCAAAAGCTTTTAACCATTTTTTTAATGATCGGTCTATAAATGACCCTACCCATTCTGAAAATGACTTTAACGCTCATTACTGGCTAAAATATACGAATATAGCAATAAAATTATATACAATTAAGTTCCTCGCGAGCCAAAATCTCTGACTATAATGCTAATTACAGGCGTAAAAATATGAATGTACTGACGAAATTTGACACACATTAGTTTAATGCTAGCAAAAATTTAGGAAAGATCGGTCCATAATTTAGCTTACCGACCATACAAGGTTTCCTTCAGAATATTACTTTAACGCTCATAACTGGTTAAAAAATGCGAGTATAGCGATAAAATGTGATACAAGTATGTAAGTATCCCGCGAGCCAAAATCTCTCTACACGCAGAGAAAAAACATGGTTCGGCATGGTTAAGAAAACTATTCTATGTTTTTTGTAACAATAATTTGTTGTCATAACCAAACAATTGTTATTTTTATTGAACTTCATCAATATTTTAGTTACTGAAAACATTTATATGTTTATGACAATTATAAACTTGAGAATGATTCTCTGAAAAATAATTATTTTTACAAAAAATAAATAATGACAATTATGTAAACATATTATATTCTTTAGAATCATTTAACTATCAAATAACCATTAAATGGTAGGATTTTACACGTTTATTCATATAATGTTTAAGATATAAGTAAAATATCAGTTGTATGGTTTGTCCGTACTAGATCGGATTAAATAAATTGTTAAACAAATGCAGTGTTAAAATAATTGTGAAAAATAAATACCATCTAAAAATAAAAGAAGAAATTAATAATTAAAAAAATTATATTGTGTTTATATTGGCTTGAAAGTTTGGATATATATTTTTTATGGGAATATCAGTGCTTGGAAGTTTTTTGTTTGTTTAAAAGAAAATTAACAAATAATTACATTTTACGCCGAGCACATAAAATTAACCATATTATGTTTAATATGTAACCATAATATGGTTACATGAAGACATGTGACTACTTGTAACCATAATATGGTTACTTGAAACAAAAATATGATTACTTGAAGCCATTATATGATTACATGAAACCATAATGTGGTTGCTTGAAATCACGATAGGGACTATATTTAATCATATGATATTTCTTGATAATAAAAATGATCATAATATGTTTCAAATTTAACCATAATTCTAACAATAATATGTTGCTCTTAGATTATGGTTACCACAACTATATTTTTTCTCTGCTTATACCAAATTGTATGTGGATCGGTTCATAATTAGGTAACCTTCAGAAAATTACTGAAACGATCATTACTGGCTTAAAAATATGAGTTACGAATTACGGTTATGAAATTCCGGTAATTTTCAGTAATTCAAAACAGGTTCTTTTCAAACGAAATGTACAAAATTTTATGAGTATCGGTTAAGATTTGACACATATAAAAGTCCTCTTCACAAAATTACTCATACGCTCACGGTCTAAAAATTGAACTAAAATATTTGGTTTTCATAATTTAATATTTTATTTTTTTTTTTAAAAAGTTCGGTCCATAATTGACTTAAGCCATATTCCAAATATCACCCTGATGTTTATAAGCAAGCATTCTTTTTACGGCATACGGTTTGATGGTGGGTATATGAGATTCGGCACAGCCAAATATAACACTCTTACTTGTTAGTTATTAACACCAGGTCTTTCAATGACCTTTATATGATACTAATATTCTTAAGTTTTTGAAAGTGTATAACTCCTTAATTAGAAGAGAGCAGACAAAAAATAGTATTGCGGTATTAGTGTCAAAAGCAATATCCCGTTTAGGGTCGTTAAGATGATTTTATCGTTAGTGACTGTAAATAATTTTAAAAATAATCCATGACTTAGTAATTTCAGATCTTTATAGACGGTTTATAGTTTTAATTGAAATAATTGAAATTAAAATAGTAGAAAAAATGATTGATTTAACAACTAATCTAATAAAAGTAATATATTTACATACATTAGACCGACTCACAGAAAATGTTCCATGAGTTAACTCCCTCAAAATATTTGCTGTTATGTAATATGATGTCTAATGTACATACATACGTATCAAAAATTTAGAATTATTACCTTATAATAAGATAATTTTCAGAAAATCTGTATTGATATTCCAACTGTTGGATGGTATACTGTTGGATGGTATACAAAAATTGTAAAATGTTGGACTCTAAAATATTTTTGTAGTTCTTCATAGATTTTATGGTTAACCCATCAAATTGTAAGAGTTATATTTTGGAACGCATTAATCCTTCAAAGAAATAAACAAAAATAATGTTATAATTAATATTGAATACACAATCCCGCTCACTGTTTTCTTTACATTCAAATCAATTTTTTGCAAAAACTAATAGACTAATTAATAATATTAAAATTTTAAATAATATCATGATTTCTTAGGTATCACTTGTGAGACAAAATTAGCGCAATACCTAATAGCGGATTTTTATAAAATTTTTTTCTGAAATACTTCATTTAAAAATAATAGAAATGGAAGCCGTTTAGAGTTGTTAACTTATTATTAATATAGTAAGGGTTTTCATTTAAACGCTTAAGATTCCCATTTGTGCAAGTGGGCAAGATTATTCGACTTGTTTCAAGAAATCCCTGTTCAAATTCTGTTCAATTACAATATTTATAAACACTTAAAAACAATGTCAAACAAAATCAAAAAATAATAAATAAATTATTTTAACAAAAAATTTTACAAAATATGTTTAAAATGTGAAGATTCAAGTCCATAAATTCAAAAGTGAACAATAGCGAACGGATTTATTAAATGCACAATGTGTTTGCGCAAGTTTTCCAGGCTAAATGGTCGCTCAAACTTATAAGGGTTGTGCAAATCAATTTTCATACAAGTCAATTGCTAGAATGGAAACATGCACAAGTTGCACAGTTTGGTTTTGAACGTTTAAATGAAAACCCTTAGTATTTTAATGTAAAATATGACAACTTACTTTTTAATTTTATTTATATAATCCTTGAGGATAATTACTTTTTGGTATATACATATTTAATAAGCTTCACCAATTAACAAAACCTTCTTAAATGTTTTTTAACAGTTGACTTTTAATACAACACTGTCATATTTTTTCTTATTGCTAAATATTCACAATATATTAATTACACTATTTTTCTATGAATATTAAAATCAATAACTCATTTAAGTTTTACAATGAATAATTAAAATTGAACATGACTGGACAAAACACAAAACATCACTGAACTTAGCCAAATTTCTGCATTAGCGTTCACGCTAAAAAATGGAGTATTTATATTTTTTATTTCTATACTCTAATTATCATCCGGAAGTAACCTAAGTAAAAATATACTTCCAGAATGGGAAACTAGAAATCGATGTATTTTATTTTTGTAAAATGTGTGCTCTCGTCTGACTATCGTCCAGAAGTGACTGCAATCCACACTTCCAGATGAATAAAATACAACATTAATGTGAAAACTCTTCAAACTGTCTTTCAGAAGTGACATAAACATACAAATTAGGAAACAATGTATTTTGTTATTGTAAAATTTGTGTTCTCACCCAACTATCATTCAGAAGTCACTAAAACGTATACATCCAGATGAAAAAAATTCAACTGTCATGGTTTTTTGTTTAAGCAAAATGGATGCATTCTTCTAACTATCATCCGGAAGTAACTTAAAAATATATTTCTAGAAGTCGAAAATTTGAAATCAATGTATTTTGCTTTTGTAAAATGTGCGTTCTCATCTGACAATTGTCCAGAAGTGTTTCTGACGTAGCGTCTGGGATGAGGCGCAATAGTTTTGTCTTCTAAGTGTTTGATGGGAAAAGCCGCGTTTTGAATCTACTTGTATCTCTGCACACATGTAACACATAACATACACACAAACAAATATAAACTGTATTAGAGCAGAAAGAAATATTAACCGTTGTACTGTACTTGTTGATGATTTGGATCCCGAAGATATCTCGAGTCTTCAGAAAATTGATTTCAGTTGAAAATGTGATAGAGAAAGTTATGTATGTAGCATTAAATCGTGTTATTAGAGTTTATAAGTGAATTTTGATCTTCAAGTAATTTTCTGAAGGGATGGGGGCTAGGGTCAAATGAGGCCCTATCATTACAAAAGATTTTAATTTGTGAAATTTACTTAAAAGTTTAAGGTTTTTATATGATTTTTCTTTAATACAATTAAAAGGTTTTAGTGCATATTAAAGCATTCATGTAGTGATTGTTAAACATTTGCACTATTTTTTTGTAGTGCAAAATTTTCGCTTCCACTATTTTTTTTTTTTTTTGGTAGTTGAAATATGTTTCACTACCACTAATTTCTTTAAAATAGGTTTCACTACCTCTATAGTGATAAAAAATAGTGGAAAATCAAAATGTCGTCACTATAGTAGGATTTATTGGAAACCTTACTCCACTAAACGTTTTATTATTATGAAAAATATGTCCCATAGTGCAAAAAATTAAAACAAAAAGGATACCACTATGAAGGCGTGCGAATGTCACATACAATCGTATGAAATTGCCCATATGTATAAAAATTGTAAAATTATTACCTTATAATAAGATAACTTTCAGGAAATCTGTATTAATCTTCCAACTGTTGACTGGTACACTTCCAAAAATTGTAAAACGATGGACTAATTAAGGACTAACTTTCAAAAACTTAAGAATATTAGTATAATATACTAGGTAATAGAAAGACCTGGTATTAAAAACTTGAAAAGTACCTATAATTAGAATAATTAAATACAAAGCTATATGAAAACAAATATGAATGTATGGTCGTTATATATGTTAAAAATTGGGATTATTAAAAAAGAAATAAATCATTTGATTTATATTTTAACTTTATTCTTTAAATTTTTTATTTATTTTTGGCAAAAAAGCGATTTTTACAAGACAACACAAAAGGGAGTAGAGGAAAATATTATAAATGTTGGTAGAGGAATTTACATCTATTTCAAAGTTATTTATGTAGAATTTAAAAGTTTTATTAGTGTTTATAGGTGAATTTTTACCTTCAAGTCATTTTCTGAATGGAGTTTGTATGGGGGCTGGGGTCAAATGAGGTCCGATCATTAAAAACATCGGTAATGTCATTAAAAGTTCTATAAAACTAAGTTTTGCAGACTTTTGTTGACATAATAGAACATTTAACTTAATTATGAGCCCAAAGGCTCTATTCGGGGGGTACGGTTGTATGGGGGCTAGGCGATTTTAGGCCAATAGGCTTTGACCTTGGATCCAAAAAAGAGTGTGTACCCTTAAACGTCTAAAATTGACTTGTAACCATTTGTATCGCATTTAAACTCAACAAAACTAACTGTTATTTAAAATTATACCCTTTCCCATATTTAATGAGGGTCGGCACATGTTTGGCCTATATTCAATATAAAGCCTTATTTAAAAAAAAATTGTTTTTTATCAATAAATTGCATAAATACTTTGGAATTAAGGTGAAATTCAACATAAAAGTTTCTATATGGAAAAATAAAAAATTTAAAAATATACTCATGGGTAAGGTATTATGTGGTCGGCCATGCCCGACTTTATTTTAATAAGAAAAATCATAAGAAATTTGCCTATGTCGAATTTCATCGCTGTATTCGTATATACGAAGTTATGACTGTTGAAGCTGCTTTAGCTCTAGCTCTTTCCATTCGGAAAAATTTTGAAAGTTAAGATTTAACTCAAATAAATCTAAAAAGGTTAAAAATGCAATGTTAATCAAATGAACGCCGAAACATACAACTTGAAAAAAATTTTAAATGTTTATACCTCCTAAACTAATTAATAGAGAGACGGCACTTGTTATATTTATAGATATACTAGCTAATACCCGGTGTGCTCCGCTACCCCAATCGAAATTAAATACATAATAGCCAAAAATTATTATTATTTAGTTACTAAATTATAAGCTTTTTCTTAAGGATTTATTATAATTTCTCTTGATGACATTTAAATTCTAAAATAATAAATTAATGATCTATTTATTTCTTATACTTGCTTAAATTTAATATATACTTTTATTCTTAAAAAATAATTCATATTCTTATGTCTTAGATATACATACAATATTTTTTTTATTTTACCCTCTAGTATAAATAAAAAACAACATAAAGATTTTGAAAATTCTAACCACAATAGTTTTCCAGATTAAGAATATGTTACATATAAGTGATGCCAAGCAAATTAATGCAATACCTATCTATCTATGAATGTCAATGCGTGAATGTCAAAGTTATTCATATAAAATTTGAAGAATCTAGCTCTAGTAGTTTTTTAGATATACGATTTATCTATTATATTCATCTGAGGGCCTCAAGCTCCGCCCTTTTTCCTCCAAAATGTCCAGATTAATGTTGAAGTAATTTATGTAAAATTTGATGAATATAGTTTTATATTTTCTGGATAAACAATAGTTTGTATTTTATTCATATGGGAGATGTCAAGTCCTTATTAAAAGTTTGCTGGTTATACTCTTACCCCTTATTCGCAAACAAAATTGTTTATTTACAAATGGTTTATAAAACAAAATTTCCATACAAAATCTAATTTATAAACCATTTATAAAATAAAAATATTGTTTGTTAATAAAGGGGTAAATGTTAAGATGAATGTCAAAATTCTTCAAGTAAAATTTAAAGATTTTAGCTCTAATAGATTCTCAGACATGCTATTTTTTCTATTTTATTTATATAGGGGCTCCAAGCCATCATGAGTAGTCCGCCAATTTATTACCCAAAATGTTTACATGGATGTTAATGTTATTAAACGAATTTTTGAATTTAATTTATATGGAAGGTGCCACGACCCCTAACGCTAATCCGCCGACTTCTTATCCCATATAATCATATTGACACTAAAGTGCCTTCGACAAAATTTGAGGACTTTTACTGTTATATTATCTCAAATATACGAATTTTATATTTATTTAATGTTGGCGCCCACTTGAAAATTCAAAATAAAAAGTAGCCTATTACCTATTTCAGATATACAGAAATACGATGTAGAAATTTCAAGAAAATAGTATGTATTAGCCAAATTTTTGTTATGGCTATCACTATTTGGTAATGAGTTATGTGCCTCTAAGTTTTTTTGTGAAAGGTACCTTGCATTGGAGCTATGATCAATTATGGACCGATAGGAAAACAATTCCACAGTAATATTTCTGTGTATATGAGCAATACTTGTGTCAAACTTTGTATGGATATTTTAATTTAGCAATGAGTTATGTGCGTTTAAGTGATTTTCAGGAAGGCACCGATCGGGAAAAAATTTCCTAGAAAAATTTCTGTATGTGAGAGCATAGTGAATTTTAAATGGATATCTTAATTTAGTAATGAGTTATGCGAGTTTAAGTGATTTTCGAGAGGGGACCTTGTATGGGAGCTATGTCCACTTATGGACCAATCCAAAAATTTTATCTTTCAATGAATTTTATTGACATAATATTTTAATTTGTAATATTTTGTGAAGATATCAACGTTCTGATAGAAGTTATTAACAAAAAACTCATTTCCTGGAATATGTACTTTTGTATGTGAGGTATATAAAATTATGGACCGATTCTGGCAATTTTCAGCAAGAATCAAGTCTTGTGTAGAAACGAATGTATCATCAAAATGTGTAAAAAATGTTTTTTTTTCGGAGTTGTTTCAAATTTAGATTAACAACTTTTCCCGATGTGAACCAATTTTGCCCATTTGCAATACCAAACTATAGCTTCGTTTTAACGTAAGCGTGTTTTACACAGACAGACGGACATAGCTTAATCGACTCAGAATTTTATAAGGACCCAGAATGTATAAAATGTTAAAAAATATTTATCAATTTGTAATATTTCTCAAAGGAATAAACAAGTGAAACACACTAAAGAACCATCAAAGGTTACAGATACCAACACAAGCCTTTAGTGCTGTAGTTATCGATAAAGTTGGATATTTACGTTCATCGGGCTATTATCAATATATATTAACCATACATTGTTTAATGCAGCAAAGAAAATGTATAGTATGTATATTAGAACAAAAATTTGTAAGAATAAACCATCATTATTATTTTGATCACTAAAACCTAGTCTTATTATTACACTTGGTACTCTGTTCAAAATATCGAGCGAAATGTTGTCGAAATACATAGGTATAAAATATTTGCAAAATATTTCGTAAAAGCAGTACTCTGTTCTTATTGTATAATTTACCAGGCAAACTTGTATGTCAACTTACGATATAACATAAGATGAATTTCTTTTGAACGAATTTAAAACAAACGCTGATTACATTTCATTTATTTTTACTAATACATTACTAAATACATTATTTTTTGGACAAGGCTATAATCATAAAGATATGGATTAATTCAATTTTACATGGACATAGCCAAGAAGTATTAAAGTTTAAGTTATGAAAATTTATCCCATAAATAAGGGTGATCAAAGAGGGTACCTTCAACATGTAAAATTTTTAAACGCGTGGCATTTTTTAGTTCCCCATCCGCTTTCATTTTTGACCTTCTAAAGAAATTTCAAGTCATAATATCAATTAGATTCGAAAATACACCATTATTACTATTTCCTTCCGAAATGTACTTTAAAAAAATTTTTACGCAATTTTGCTTAGTGAAAAAAGTGTTGCATAACTTATGGATGAATATAAATATTTATACAAAAAATACAAAATTTTTGAAAAAATTCATTTTAAATTAAGTTAAATCATTGTTTTATGCAAAAAATGCAGTTTTCGACGGCTGTACTGAATGTTTATGTATAAATAATAACAAAAAAGTTTTATATATCAAAAACAAGAAAACTATAGCAATTTACTAGAAGCAATTAATTTTTAAATTAAAAAAGGTTATTTAACCGATTATTTAAATGTTTACAATATGTTGTATTTATGTGATTTTTAATGGACATATAAGGTATATTCAGAAAGAAAAGTGAAAAAATCGAGATACCTTTTTGGAAAATATTTTCCTTAAACATAAAAATGCAAGTTTTTCCTTGCAGTTTTTATTCACACATTCTTCTGATTTTGGCGCCCTCTAATTGTCAAAAAATATACTTGATTTGTGACAATTTTTGTTAGTTATTTAGTTAAGAATCTAAACCTTTTTATTTTAGTACATTGTCGACGCACAATGCACACAATCTTATGTACGCACCATTCACTCATTTATTAAATTTACCGTTTATTTCTGGACATATACCTTCTAAATTTATAAAGGGAATTATGTTTTATCAGTACTAAACCACTATAAACAAAAAAATATTTATGCGATAAATTTTTGACCAAATTTTATATAATTTGGAATAGAGATTTATGTTTTAACATAACTTGTTTAAGTCATATTTAAATATTTTATAGTATCAATTAATGTCCAACTGTCATACAATTTGGTACGGAGATTTATATTCTAACAGGACATGTTCATCATTATATCTTTAAAAGACCTTATATTGAGGTCATTTTCAATAAATCAATAAAATCGATCAATGAACAATAAAAAATATTTTTGGATATTTTCACCATCGTGCATCAGCAGACGAACGGACATAGGTAGATTGTCTTATTATCTTATTTATGGGGCCAGTAAACAATATTTTGATGTGTTACACAAGGACTGACAAAATCAATATACCTCCATCTCTTTAATGTTGAGTATAAAATCCCAGCAAAAATACATAATTTTTAAACAGACATATATCCAGAAATAAATTACATTAAAAAGTAATAAAAGTAATAAAGTTATATTGCTAATATAACCACTTTTCCCAACTTCTTTATTAGCATTTACCTTATAAAAGTACTTGCAATTTCGCTTACAAAGAAGTTATTGAGTAAGTTGATTTGTTTTTAATATCAAAAATAGTCAGCGAGAATTCGAACTAGGGACTTCGTTTTGTTAGTAAAATTATCTATGTACATTATTTTACGAATAGAATTTTAAATACAATTCACAGAAAACAATGCGCAAATCCTCTGCTCTGTCAACACTGCCTGCTGCATACATGTAATTCACGTGCTATTTTTTTACAATTTTATTTTGTAATATGCTATTATTTGTCAATGAAGTCGAGAGTTTAACGTGAACACCTGCCTTGACGGCCTAATTTCACGGTGGTCTTTTTCACCCACAGGATAGACTAGAGACGGTCTACCCGCGCCCCTGAATTCTTCAATGAAGAACTCAGGTAGCAATTTTTGTACATGGCTGAGCCGGTCCATGTACAAGTACTTTGTTAAAGAACTCGAGCTATATAATCTCTTGCCATAGTAGCCCCGTTGCGGAATGACAGGCAGCATGGGTTCAATCCCAATGCAAACCCCCACAAAGAAAAAGCAATCACTGGTCTAAAGTCAATAGAAGGGGGTGACGAGTCCCAACATCAGGTGAAATCAATCTTCCGGTAAACCGGAAGGTGACCACCCTTATGATGTCATGAAAGATTGCATTATTCAAAATGCAATCCCCATCATCTAATGACCCACTCCAGTGCATTCCTTAACCTCTTTAAGCCCGCGCAACCACACTACTGAGATGGCCCTGTTGGTTTGGCAACAGCACCTAGAGACATATTTGGTAGTCCGAAATACCCAACAAAATGGATCAGGATCCCTCTTTTATGAACCGATCAATGTAACAAAGGAAATAGGAATTTCCAAAGTCAATTGATTCCAATAATTGCCCCGACAAAATAGTCGCGTAGCATGTATCAATATATCCTGTTGAGATGGCAACAGCACCGAAGAACTTCCCCGAAGCGTAAAAAGGCATACTAAATCAGTACTAATCTCCAATATATGGAGACTTTCCCGATCTTTCACCAATTTCCGCATCAGTTCCATTCCCATGATCATAAAGATCGCTCTACGGGATGACAGGCAACCATTGAATACTAACCTGACAATTCCCCAGCATATACCGGCGTCCCACTACACGACCGGTAAGAAATACCGATCGGGTTTAGGAATCCGGCATATACTGCTTTGTACACAGACCTGTTCGAAGAGAGAATTATCCAACCCATTAGGAATAGGATATATCAGTCCTTAAACCAACATTCTCTCCCCGCGATTTGGGTTTCAACCACAGCCACTACGTGGATCCCGAAGGAACCTCAACCAATTGACCGGCCAGGACTAGGTCCTGTGGGCAACCGGCCACCCGTAGTGCCAGATTATATGGTACTCTGGATAGACCCCATGCCAGATCATTCCAAGGAAAGACCGAGGATACATCTGATCATCACCAGTTTATAGTGCCGGCAGACTAGAGGTATTGGTAGCACCTCTTTTCCCCGGGATATTGCAATAACACCAAGGTGTAGCTTTCACCAAGGTAACATGCCCCCGGGGGGGGCTATTATTTGTCAGTTTAATGTACATATGTTTAAAGTCAATATACATATGTATATCCATACAAAGTAAATTAATAAAGTAGCATCACTTGAACAGCTGACTATTTTTTTAACTATAGTTTCCATAGAAAAATAAAATTAGTTGTCAAAGTCTGTTTTGAAAATCGTTAACATTGTTTATGTCGCCATTTTTAAATTGTATTTTGCTATTTGTTAAAATTTGTGAAAAGTTGAAAAAAATAATTAAAAGTGGTTTTAAAGTAGCTTAAAAGTGTTATAAATTGTATAATATATAATAATTTAATTACATCCTTAATATTTTTAACTTAAAAGTAATATTTTATATTTATGTTTTGTTCACAATGTTGTTAAAGGAAATTTTCTTAAATTTTATTTTGACACATTCTTAGATTATTCCAAAAACAAAATACGTGAGTTTGTTGTAGATGTTGTTGTACAACAAGAGATGTCGCTACTTTATTAATTTACTTTGTATCCATACATATGCTCTTTAAATCTCTACCTTAGAATTTACTATACAGATGGCTCTCCTTACGGCGCGTTATATGATGTGGATAAAATATAACAATATCAAATTTATATATTAAGTAATTACTTATTACGTGACTTTATTTCAATGTTAATGTTAATAATAATATTCGCTAATTTTAGGTTGATGCATTTGTAAATATAAGGGTAGTACTATAAATAAAGAAATTTCTTGAACTCTTTCCAAACTTAATTAGTACATTATGAACTTTTGAAATAATGGAAGCAAATTAACAAATTATTTTTAACCATTTTTCCGAAATGAAAAGGTAGATTTTTTAAAATTTTGTAAAAAAAAAAAAATTTAAATTTGTAAAATTGTGGTAAACTCTCTATTTCTTAATGTTGTATTACCGATATTTTATAAATTTCAAAAAGATCTTTTGAAGAACGATAAAGTATCAAAAAGTCCCCTTCTATAGGGTCTCACTTAATCCGGAACTTTCATGCTTAATTTCATGTTTCTGGGCTAATATTATAAAAATTTCAAGAAGTACCTTTTGAAGAACGAAAAAGTTTCCTTTTATGGGTTCTAACTTAATCATTTACTACGGTCTCTACATGCTTAATTTCACATTTTAAAAAGTTTCTTTTGAAGAACGAAAAAGTATCATGGGATCTCATTTAATCCAGGCCATACATGCTTCATTTCATGTCTCTAGGTTCAATATTATCGAATTTTAAAAAAGTACCTTTTAAAGAGAGAAAAAGTACCAAAAAGTCCCCTTTTATGTGTTCCCACTTAATCAAGGCCTACATACTTAATTACATGTTTATAGATTAAATATTGTAAAAATTTCAAGAAATACCTTTTGAAGAACGATGATGTACCCAAAAATTCCTTTTTATGTGTTCTCACTTAATTAAGGCTATGTATACTTAATTACATATTTCTAAGTTCAATATTATAGAAATTTGAAGAAGTACCTTTGAAGAACGATAGAGTATCAAAAAGTTCTCATTTAATCCGGACTCTACATGCTTAATTTCATGTTTCTAGGTTCAATATTATAGAATATTCAAAAAGTACAATTTGAAGAACGAAAAAGTTCCAAAAAGTCCCCTATTATGGGTACTCACTTAATCTAATTTCAATATTATACGACGATAAGCTTCAACTTGCTTTTGTATCTTATCTAGTTTAGGAGATATGAAGTTACCGAATTTACACGGTTTTACCCTTTTTACCCGAATATTCAAAAATCCCATCTTAGTGGATCTATTTGGTGTGAGACCAATCTCCTGTCCAAATTTCAGCTCTTTAGCTTCAACCATTTAGGCTGTGGGATGATGAATCAGTCAGTAACGTTAGAATTTTATATATACATATAGATTAAGTGTTGTTATTGTGTTTTAATTTTCAAATAATTTTTTATTTTCCATGGCACCATCTATTGGAAGGTAGCTCATTTTATAATGAGTTGCGGTAAGCCGAAATGCAGGACCGTTGGTGCTGCAGAAAGTTTATTGTTAACCAATTTCGTACTAAGCTTAAATTTTTATTTAAAATTTTTGAAAAAAGTACTATTTAGAGCATTGCAAAATCTTGTCAAAAAATTTCCAAATCTTCGTTTTCCCAGAAAAGTCTACCAACTTTGTAAAACCATTGGATTTATATGCTTTTTTATTGATTAATTTTATTATTGAATCAAATGATACAAAAGTTATTATTTATAGTAAATAATAGCAAAATAAACAGAAATATTTATTCATGTTTTATCTTGAAACATTTTGTATGCAAATGAACATTGCATTTTTCACATATGTAAATTGTTGGCTTGCCACAACCCTTCAATATTCTTGATCGTCGATATTATCATCGTTAGTTTTTTTTTCTTTCAGTCAAAAGAAGGGCTTCTGTCACAAAAAATGTGAATTCTTTTTGACTTATTTTTGTATTTTGCAATCAAGTAATGAAATTCCCAAGCATTACAACTGCCGAAATCAAAGTAGTAAATCACAAAGGCCAATACCATTCTTTCTTCGATAGTTCTGGATTGCATTGTCGTGATATCTACATGGCAATATTTTTTGTCTGGTATCAAATTTATAATCATAATCATTGCTTGGTAAATATTTTACCGGTTTTTAATTTATCAGAACCACCAGCCAGTCGACTGGAGCAAACGGTTCCCGAAGCGCAAACCCCTTTATCAAAGCAAATGGTAAAATGTGAAGAAGTTTTCAAAATAATATTCATGTCGCATACATTCGAAAGCAAACGCATAACCACATCAGCTTACAATCCAACAACATTGTTATATTGGTCAGCGGATCCACAGTATGCTATAAAGGAATATAAATAACAAGTTATAGTGCTATATTTGGCTGTGACGAATCATAGATATTCTCCACCAGCAAGCTTCTTCTTGTTAAAAACCATTTTACTATCTAAATTTAAAATAACTCGACAAAAGTTTCGTTTCCAACATTTATTCATGTATGGAACTAATTTTGATTAGGTCCAAATACGTCCCACAACACATTTGCCAAATACGTTCAACATACTGTAAAATTCGTTTTCAAATAAATTGAATGCATTTTTTAATAAACCAAACACCAAATAAAATGTTTTTGTAAGAAAAAAATTTTTGAAATATATTCAGAAAATAAATATGTTAAATAAAAATTAATTAAAATAATTGTATACTCATCAAAAATGGAGGTAAAATATAAAATTTTCAAAAACCGACATTTGGAGAAGACATGAATTGGGGTACCGGCAGAATGGAAGTAGCCCAGGACTAGTTCTTTCCAAAAATATATAGTTTATATGCAATTTCAACTCTGTATAATTTTTACCAGTTTTTGAAAAAACATTAAATTTTGCAAAAAATTCAGAAATTTTCAAGTGGCTCCAACGGGTATTTGAAGAAGACATTAATCGGGGTACCAGCAGAGTGGAAGTAGCCCAGGACAAGTTCTTTCCAAAAACATATAGTTTTTATACAATACCAGCTCTGGATAATTTTTACGAATTTTTGAAAAAACATAAAATTTTGCCAAAAATTGAGAAATTTTCAGGTGGCTCCAACGGATATTTAGAGAAGACATGAATCAGGTTACCGGAAGAGTGGAAGTAGCCCAGGACTAGTTGTAATTAAATATGTACATAGCTAACACTTCACTACATCTACTAACACAAAAAAAATTAATTTTAAATTCATTTTAATCTATAATTTTTAAGATTAATTTTCCAATTACCACAACGAATTGCAAAAAAAAATTACCTTAGAATGGTTATCGTGAAAGTTCAGTGCACTCTATCGTTCACGTAGAGTCGAAGCGACTCCGTTTTAATTTATTAATACCTCTAAAATTATGTCCTTCAAGAATTTACAGAAATCATATCGAGCCCTTTTCGCACAAAAGACGTAACCGGCAAAAACTAAATTTTACAGGAGAGCATTTTTTTAATTATCTTCGAAGTAGGGCAAAGCATTACTCCAAAACTCCGTTAATAAATACTATTACATCTAAAATATGGGATGCAGTTTGTTTCGATTTTATATTGACGCTATATCCGACTTTTTGTCGCTTACGTCTTTTTTTGCCGAGACAAATTTTTGTGATATAAACAATGTTGAGGCGGTTACGTCTAAATTCTCTGTTTAAAAAAAATAATTTTTTGTGTATATCTTTATATAATTTGTATAAATCTGAAATTTAATAGTGTAATAAATACTTTTTTAAAAGATTTTAAGATCATCTAGCGATGTCTGTAAGTCAGTCTTTTTGTTGAAAACCGGATAGGTTCCGAACGTTATGAGCTAGAGTGATGAAATTCTCTAAAAATGCTTTTTGATGACAAATATTGTTTTGTGTAAATAAAGGGCAAAAACGGTTCATGAAATAGTCAAAACATTAATAAATATGTTGTTTATGTTGCAATCGCTATAAAATTTTGCAGAAATCGATTATATATACCTGTAAATTATGTTGGGAAGTATTACAGATATCAGGCAATATTTGACCCTAGCCTCCATATATGGATCCTATAAGACAATGATTTTTTCCATACAGAAAATAAGTTTGCAGTTTTGATTTTTTCTATACATAAAATGCATCTTTACAGTTAATAAATCTTTCAAAAATTAAAAAGGTATGATGAAATTTGTTTTTAAAACTAATAACGTTTAACGTTTAAATTCTATAGACCTCGGTCCACAATTGACCAAATACCTCATTAAAGACCATTCTGAAAAACACCCTGATGTCCACATTAATATCCATACATTGTAGTACAATTCGCCTTATATCAAATAAATAAGTAAATTCTGGGACTATTGATTCATTAAGAGTCCATATACAGGTCCGCCTTCCGAAATCCACAAATTTACAACCAAATATAAGAGTTGGTTAAATGGAAATAATATAAATGTAATGTAATTAGAATGAATTAAATTCATAAAAAGTTATAGAAAATTATAAATTACATGAATTTATTACAATTATACTCAGATATGTGGCATTTCATTCACAAACAAATTTAATACGTTATTTTGTTAAAATTTTCTACCAATTTAATATTCAAATATTCAATTCAAAGTCCTATGTATTGTTGTCAGATTCGCTATCTATCTATTTGTATATATGTACTAAAATTTAATGGTAGTAAACGGGTTAAAGAAGTTAACATTTTGAAATCAAATGCTATTTCTTTAGGGATATGTTAAATATAGTTCTTCAAGAATATATGATATACACAGGAAGTACATACATTGAAAAGTACTTATAGTATTAAAATGCTAATAAATGCCTCTTTTTACTTCTTCACCGTTAGCACACATTATTTTTTTGTTAGTGATAGTTTTGTTAGTTCTGCTCACTGCACCTCAGCTTAGATATTTTATTGTCCTAGTCCTAGGCTATTTCTACTCTACCGGTACCCCGATTAATGATTTCTCCAAATACCCGTTGGAGCCCTTTAAAATTTCCTCAATTTTTGGCAATGAAATTTACGCGTTTAAGTGATTTTCGGAAGTGGACCTTATGTGGGAGCTATGACCAATAATGGACCCATCCGAAAAATTGGTAGAATGGTTTACATATACACAACACATTTTGTGGAAATCTTAGATCCTATCCCTAAAAAAATTGTAGTCTGATTTATATATAGACAAAATGTTTTTGTGTCGAAATTCATCCAAATAACTTGATTAATCAATGAAATATGTGCGATTAAGTGATTTTCGGAAGTGAACCTTATATGGGAGCTAGGACCAATACTGGACCGATCCAGAAAAAAATTGGGTAAAACATATCCAAGTCGAATTTTATCATATATTTATTATATATTGTGGACCGATACATATATTCTTTGGTAATATGATTTCTTTTCGTATTATATTGACATATACAAAATTTTGTATTTATATTGATATATTTCGGGGGAGTTTTCTCGTTTTTCCTATGATCGCGTCCCCGGGTGGCGGATAGGGGGTGGTGATTGACCATCTGTCCTCCCGAAGTTGTAGTTGACTCAAGCTGAGGGAGTCAGATTGTCCACCATCTGGGAATATTGCATTCCCCGCGGACCAAAAAAATAGAAAAAACAACATGGAAAATAAAAATAAAAATATGAAAGTTGCGGTACAGGGCCTAAATAACCCAGTACCGGAGGCAAGTGTTAATCTACTCGCGAGTCACGTGTCGTAAGCTAAACTAAAAATATGAGAGAGAATCCCATAAGACCTCTTGGAATAATTAAACAGTGGGTAGAACAACGAAAATCCTATGTGGTGATTCTGATGAGAGCAAGATGTTATTCCGGAAATATGATGTTATTCCGGAAATAACATTGATGTTATTCCGGAAATAACATTCCTGACTAACACTGATTGTAAGATTCCTAGGAATTATATTCAGGATACTGAGTTTCTGAACACTGAAAAATAATTCAGTTTTTTTCATGATAAGGAGCACACAACAGGCCTGATTGTGGCCTAGGTGTATTTCTTCGGATTTGATGTAGTATACATCCTCCTATCAACCTAACCTGATATATTTGAGGGGGTTATTAACGATAAACTAACTTCATAGTCCCCATACATACTTGATTTCCGGTAGAAAAACATTATGTGTGACAAAATTTGTCGAATTATCTTTTGTAGTTTCTGAGAAAAGAGCTGAAAAATTACGAAAAAAAAACGTAATTTTTTTCGAGGTAGTCCGAAATTTTTACTCATAACTTTTACGTCGTAAGCCGATTTTGTGATTTTTAATACCAAACTGCTTAGGATAACAATAAATATTTTTGGTGAATTTGGTTAATCTCCTTGGCTTCGTTTTAACGTGAGCGTGACAGACGGACATAGCTAAATCGACTCAGAATCAGACAAGGCCCCAGAATATATATGCTTTGTTGGGTCTTAGTCGAATATTTCTTGGCTTTACAGACGGAACATCAAACTTATATATTACAGTATTCAAACGATTAATCGTCGTTCGGTTATCGATTAATTTTTGACGATTAATCGTTCGAATAAATGAATATTGTCAAATTTCAAATAACGAAAAAACCGAATAATTTCTATCAATTAACCGATTAAGAAAAACACTCTATTTAGCAGTAAAATTACTATGTATTTTCTACAAATTTAATATTATTTTTTTCTTATTTTCTTAATCATTTTTCTATAATAAAGAAAAATTTTTTGACGATTTTTAAAAAGAATTCATGGAAATAATTATATCGCCTTTTTTCTACAACCAGTTTTTTGGGAACATTGTTGTGTTCTTAAGTACATATTTCTAAAAAGTTTTTCAGCAACAGTTATAGTTGAACTAGTGTTCAATGCAACGTATGAATTGTAGAACTCGTTGAAAAGCTTAAAAACAGTAATTTATATAGAAAAGCATTTCACATAAACAGGAATAATTTCTAATATTTGAGAAAAATCTAAACATAGAATTGAAGTGAAAGAAGTAAAAATAATATTTTTGTTTATAAACCGTGCAAAAGTTATTTTCAAACATGAAAAAATCTATGCGTGCAGGAAACTGGACAATTAGTTTTAACTCTGTGTACTCAGTTTTTCATAATCAGCTCTTATACTCCTGCAAAAGACTTTAAAGTTTAAAAGACATCCGATTTCAAAAGATGGAATTCCTAATTTATATTAAAAAGTTGGTATTAATATTAATTCATAGAAAATATTTCATTTCAAATCATCACGAAAGAATTGGAAATCTTAAAGAAAATTTGTCACAAAAAAGCAATGTTTTAATGTTTCTAAGTCGAAAATGTAACCTTTTTCGTTTTTTTTCTCTAAGTGAGACAGGTAAATAATATAGATAGAATGTACAGATTCCCAGCTTCCATTTGATACCAATATTAGCATTGTAGAATACATATAAATATTTTAAATATTCGTTTAAACTTTGAAATCCTTTTATAAGGACATAAAAATAGGAATGCACAATTCCATAAGAGGAATCTATTTTCACATGCTTATCAACTTTTCCATGTGTGAATGCTTTTTTCAATGTTGTTATAGGGTGTAATATGAAGAAAATTATTGTAAAAAGCAATAGTAACATCCAATTTCCTTTTATTCGAATAACCGATTAATTGTTAATTATCCGATTATTAACCGGATAAAACAAAAACCCGAATAATTGAATACCCTATTATATAACCCTCTATCACCACTGATGGATAGATCGGTATATTTATTGGTACAGGTTTGGAAATGCGGTAATTTAAGGCTCCGATATGGTTGCAAATATCTTTTATAGATTTCATGTTATAGCAGTCGTTTATATATCTTTTTATTGCATTATATTTGCCATTTGTTTTGTTATATAATTTGTTGCATAATATATTTTTAGAAAATGGCTAATTGGATAGATCGGTAGAATTATTTTCACAGCTTTAAAAACGCGGTATTTTAAGGTTCCGATATGGCTGCAAATAACACTGACAGTTTTCACGCTATGACAGTCATTTAGGCGTCATTTTAAAACATTATGATTGTGAATAACTTGGACAGTTTTCATGCTATGACAGTCATTTAGCATCATTTTAAAGCATTATGATTGCACTTTAATTTGGTATATCATTTGTGGCATAATGTGTTCGTCTAAAAAATGGTCAATTTGAAGGATCGGTAGAATTGTTGTTCTATGTTTAAAAACGCTGTGATTTGAGGTTCCGCTTTGTTTTGGTGTACAATTTGTGGCATAATGAATTTTTACAAAAATTGAATAGATCGGTATATTTATTGTTACAGGTTTGGAAATGCGGTAATTTAAGGCTCAGATATGGTTGCAAATATCTTTTATAGTTTTCATGTTATACACAGTAAAAAGTCTGGGTTTCATTTTAAAACTCAGCGGTTTTCATTATATACTATTTTGAAATTAAATTCAAAATTAATTCCAAAATAGTTTATACGTGAAACCTAAAAAGAATTGTTCGACTTTTTTAATAATTACTTGGAATAATAATAATACCAAAAGTTGAATTTTGTTTTTTAATTGAAAAAAATATATTCCTTGTCGAATATATTTAATACCGCAACAGGCATTAAAAATATTTCTCTCTTTATTTTATTACTTTAAGTTTTACTATAATGCCAAAAAAGAATAAAAATTCTCTCTTTTAATAATATTATTCTTTTAAGTTTACAAATAACACCTAAAAAGAATTAAAACCCTCTCTGTTTCAATTAATTCAACAATTAACACCGCTAATGGTATTAAATTATTGCTTTTACTTCCATGTGGTTTAAAAATGTGCTAATTCATTAAATTACAATTTGCGTTTCAGTATGTATGTAAAAATTAAAAGTGGTGGAAAATTTTTTATTGTAAAAATTTGTGATCCAGAAAGTGAGGTTCTCACTCCAAATGGAATAGTAATTTCAAGTAAGTATTAATTACAAGTTTAATTTATTTATATGGCCTAAAAGTAACAAAATCTATCTTGAGTCTACCAAGATATTAGAG
>NC_060951.1:16031309-16055386 GCF_022045245.1 Lucilia cuprina
TATGGTAAAGAGATTTTAGCTTAAAATTAGTTTATGTTGCATATCATTGGGGTATTCGTATTATCAGCCATTTAAAGTAATTTGCTTAAGGTTACCTTATATGGGGGTAAGACCGATCATCTTTAAATCTCGTAGAACGATTTTTATTTATACAAATCATATTTATGTATAATTTTCAACCAGTAATGAGCGCTGTATATAGAACTATAGAACTTATCAGTGTCGAATTGATCGCTATAGTCGTATTTTTAAGCCAGTAATGAGCGTTAAAGAAATTTTATGGAGGGCGGTAGGGTCAATTATAAAATAAAATTTGGTGGAGAGGTATTGGCTCGCATGTAACTTATGTGTGTCTAAATTCATCGCTATATTCGCGAGTAATCAGCTTTTTAGTCATTTTTTAAAGGAGACCTTATATGGGGGGTAGGGCCAATTGTGTTCCTATGTCATAAACAACGAATTTGTGAATGTTTGAAGCTCTTTATACAATATTCCGAGGGGTACATTTGGATGGGGCTATGTGAAATCGTTGGCCGATTTTGTCCATTTTCAAAACCAAACATTTCTGATAAATAAAATATATTTTGAGAAAATTTCATCTCAATATCACTTTTTTCGTAGACGCTATCGTGCCAACATAGGACGGACATAGCTAGATTGTCTTAAAATCTTACGAGGTGGCGTGGCACCTTCCAAATAAGAAATTATTAAATCAGTATATATAAGGAAATATAACATATAGAGTCCTCAAATTTTGTCGGCAACTCCCAAATAAATAAAATACAAAAATTCGGTTATTTGGGAAACTGTTAGAGTTAGAATCATATTTTTTTTAACTTTAACATACATGTAAACCAATTGGGAGCGTTGCACCTCCTATACGAAAAAAATTTACAAAAAATCGTTCATCTGATAAACTAATAGAACTAGCATCTTTAAATTTTGCATGAAGAACTTTAAAATACATTTTGGGTAAAAAGGGCGGGATTTCATCTGGGGGCTTGGAGCCCCCATATGAATTAAATGGAACAATTCGTATATCTGAAAATTTCGTATCCGAACTTCGTCAGAATTCGTTACGAAAATCTTATGAAAGGTTGCACGGAAATCGAAACTCCTTGTCTGAGAATAGTAGAAAAATGTGCAGAGTTGTCGGTCAGAATTCGTTCCGAACTTCGTATCCGAACTTCGTCAGAATTCGTTACGAAAATCTTATGAAAGGTTGCACGGAAATCGAAACTCCTTGTCTGAGAATAGTAGAAAAATGTGCAGAGTTGTCGGTCAGAATTCGTTATGAAATCGGATGTAAATTCCTGGGGATATTCTAAAGGAATTTTCTACAAATCTGATTAAAGTCGAAAGTCTTTCGACTTTTCGTACGAAAGTCTGATCAAGTATAACATTACCTGAGTATATCAATCAACGTCTGATGATATATAATTTATTAAGGTTTAACATTATTAATTTTAATAGTAATTTATAATTTATATTCATGACTTCTTAAGGGTTAATAAATAAATATTAGAAACTTATAGATATTTTTTAAATTAATAATATTGAACAACAATACTAACGTATTACATACGAAAATAAAGTTCATTCTATACATATATTTAGAATTATAAAATTAAACCATAAAAAAATTATATACTTTTTTTGTAATTTTTGTGTATTAACAAATTCAAAGAAATTTAAACAATAATCATCACATATGCAGATGTTGTTTAAGGGCCCTTCAGACGATCACACTTAACGTACGACAAATCTAATGAAAAAGTAAAATGAAATTCCATCCGTATAACAAAAAAGAGAATAAAAGTCGTATGATTTATATTGTTTGTGTTTACACGATTGGTATAAAACAAATAGAAAGTCAGATGGAAACAGCTGTTTCACTTTTTTATGTGTGTTTACATAAAAATACATCCCTGATCTAATGAGACCGGCTTGTTTTTTGAATCATTTAAAAAAATAAAGAGAGCCATATGACTGTCAAATTTTCCATCTGTATTCTCTCTCAATGTGTGATGGTTTCATTACATGTTGCGTTTAGACGATCCCATCCGTACTCTTCTACACAAAATCTTGACAGATCATATTACTTGTGTGATAGTGTAAAGCCGGCTTTACTTGATTTCCAAAGATCAACTGAGAAAACAAAAATTAAATTCTCTTTTAAAATACAGTTGACGAATTTCAAAGTATAAACAGGTTTGATGCATGATTTTTATAAAAAAAATTCCTTCAGATAATGTGCAGAGTTGTCGCAAAGTTTTCTTGCAAAAGAAGTGAAAAAGGGAATAAAATGACTGAGCAAAATATAACAGAAAATGTGCAGACTAATATATTAAATATCTAAAGGTAATTTATATTATTCGCTAAATTGTCTAATGAAATAACAAAAACAATTCTTTTTAGATAACGTGCTGAATTATCGGATATTATTCAAAATCCATTTTATATTTTACTTCAGAAAATGTGCCGACTGTTCTCGACTATAATATACAAATAAAAAAAACAAATTGTCCTTCGTTAATGTGCAGATTAGTCTCATAATTGTCGTAACACTAAAATTCCCTTTCGACCATGTGCAGACAAGTATGTTAATCGTTTAATACTTCAGAAAATGTGTCAATTAATTTTTGGAAATCGTCAAAACTATTTGTTGTTGATAATAAACATATTTGATGATATTTCTACCAATTTTTTTTAGTTTAACTACATTTTTATTAATTTCGATTAATTTTAGTTATTATCTGCATAATTTGACAAATATACCTCAAAATTCCATATATTAAGTTCTTGAGGAAGAAATGAAATAGGATCCCAAAATTGTATATTGGCTCAGTTTTTTTTAAATTAATAAAAATGTTAAATTTTTGAAAATGTAAAATTCTGCATAGAAAAATTTTAGGTGAAATTTCATTTACATATGTATACAAAAAAATTTCGTCAAATTAGGATCACTTTTCATATTATCCTTGGACAATATATCACTTATTTTCAAATCAGTTGCTGATCAGCCCTTGTCGAAGCAATGTCTGTGCGCGGCGTTTTTAAAATACACACAGAAATACAAGAACAAAATTTTGAGAAAGCCGAATTAATGTAGGAGAACAATAGAGAACAGTGATAGTTTTTTATATATAGACATTGATATACGCTGGCTGTCAAAATCCATAACAAATATTTGACAGTTAGCATATACTTTATAGTTTTTATACTTAGTATACTTTTAATTTGAATGGAATTCTGTTCTCTGCTGCTTTACCAACACAAATAAAATTATGATAGTCTATGGTAGTATGTGTGTGAGCAACACTGGCTTAAACGTGTAAATAACTTGTCCTTGAGACCACAGTACGGGTCATAAAAATATGCATTTGAATAATTTGTTTTCCCGATTAGAATTTTAAATTTTATTAACATTTATTAATTTTATTCTTAGAATATTTCAATGATAATTAGATTTTCTTTTTGATAACATATAAAATAATAATATATATGAAAATTTGTATAAAAAACCTTTTTTTTTAAATCGTCAAATTTAGACGTCAAAGGGCTATTTTTGACAGTAAAAATTGTCAAAATGACGGTAAATCGTCAAATCTACCAACAGTGACTGGGAGGTTTGTTTGAGTACATTTCTAGTAAAACTAGTAAATTTTGTTTCGTTGTCATTATATTAAAAAATTTAAATCAAATTTTATGAAAAAATTTTCCAAGCAAATCAATGCAGAATAAATTTAGTTTTATTACTTTTTACTCGATATAATATTCAAGACAAAAATAGTAAAATAGAAAAATATTTTATTTCAAATAGCTTTCTTATTAATTTTTTTTTGTGTACAAAAACTTGAACAATACTAAAACATTTAAAAAATTGTTTGTAAACGAAGAGACTTATCTATATATCGAGGGACTATATTGAATAGTCTCTATCTAAAATAACACAAGTTTTCAGGAGAGCAAAAAAACTGTTTTTTCTTATTCAATATATTTTTACGACAATATTCGAAATCGTTATATAAAAAGAATTTAAAATTTTGCAATATGTATTTGCAAAATTATTCACAAATTTATATCAGATAGAGCTTTTTTCTACGAAATTCTTTATATATATATATATATATATATATATAAATATATAAATATATATATATATATATATTTATAATATATATATATATATATAATATATATATATATATATATAATATATATATATATATATATATATATATATATAATATATATATATATATATATATATATATAAATATATATATATATATATATATATATATATATTATATATATATTATATATATATATATATATATATATATATAATATATATATATATATTATATATATATATATATATATATATATATATATATATATATATATATATATATATATATTTATTTGATTTAATATCAATAAATTTTATATTTTATGCAATTTAGGGCGGGTTTCTTACGCCTAGTTAAACTAGGCTTAACTTGTTGTTAGATTAAACTCGGAACAAATGTAGGCGGACTTTAACCGATGATTGTGTTTTTCAGTTTTAGATTTAAGCTGAGTTTACTTTGTAAGTATTGCCAACTTTTCACTCAAAAACATAAACAATGAACAGCTGTTTTTTGCAAACAATACTTTTGTAAAAAGGAAAATTTTGGAAAAATGTTAAATAAACATTTAAAACAATAATAAATAAAACAAAACAAATCAGAAAATTGCAATTTACTTAAAATATTAAGTTTTTGTTCTTCCAAAATCATTGTTTTATTGTTTTTGTTAATAGTGTTTTCTCACTTATAACTTGAGTTTAATTGGCCAATTACACTCAGTTAAACTAAGATAATAAGTAACTTTACTGATAACTGAAAAACACGAAACATATATTAAACCAGGTTTAACCAAAGAATGAAGATTATCTTTATCAGAAAAACTCGCCCTTAATGAAGTAATATAAACCAAATTGTTGAAAAAGCAACAGCTTATCAGGTTTTGGTCCAAAATCAATGTTATATGGTTAAACACGGCAATAAAATTAATTAAATGTGCAATATTTAGAAAACTTTTAAACCGATTTCAAATGCGGATTTGTGTTCAGCATGTCCAAATTAGTAAAACCACTTATTTTGCAACAGAAAATTATTATTATTATTATTGAAGCAATTTTTCGATAAGATAGAGAGTTTTGCATTCAGAATTTTTCTTTTTTTAAGATAGAGAAATTTAAAAATTAATATAAAATTGCCAAAAAAAATGTTTTTCTTTTTTTGCGGGATAGTTTTCTTGATATTGTGCCATCAAAATCTTATTTTCATGGAAATGACTATTGTATATAGTCCCTCGATATAAAAATGTGTTTGTTTCTTGAAATTTTCACAGCTTCAAAGGTTCGTTACAAAATTTGTATTTATTCTAGGTATTACATGTATGTTTGAAATAGGTAAAAGGCTTCTTTTGTTTTAAAATTTTAAAAAATAAAATCCGGATTTTATTTTTTAAAATAATAATTTTCTGTTGCAAAATAAGTGGTTTTACTAATTTGGACATGCTGAACACAAATCCGCATTTGAAATCGGTTTAAAAGTTTTCTAAATACATGTAATACCTAGAATAAATACAAATTTTGTAACGAACCTTTGAAGCCATGAGTATATCCAAGCAGCAAGCAGTAAAACGAGTTTACAAGCTGAGAAAATTTCAAGAAACAAACACATTTTTATATCGAGGGACTATATACAATAGTCATTTCCATAAAAATAAGATTTTGATGGCACAATATTAAGAAAACTATCCCGCAAAAAAAGAAAAACATTTTTTTTTTGGCAATTTTATATTAATTTTTAATTTCTCTATCTTATTTTGAGCCAATTTAGTGGCAATATGATTATTTGTGATTAAAAGTGGGCAGAATAGCATTAGGGGCATGGCACCAACCATATAAACTAAACAAAAACATCAGTTTATCTTGGAAACTGTTACAGTTAGAATCATAAAATTTTGCACAAATCCATGTAAACATATTGGGTAATAAATTGGCGGTCTACTAATGAGAGGAGCAGCGCCTCTCATGTTAATTAAATACAAAAATTCGTTTATTTGGGAAACTAATAGAACTAAATTCTTAAAATTTTGTACGAAGAACTTTAATATTCATCTGCACATTAAAAAAAAAATAGCGGACTTTCATTAATAAAATAGATGAATTCGTATGTCTAAGAAACTATTAGAGCTAGAATTTAAATTTTACTTTAAGAACTTTGACATTCATCTGAACATTTAGAGAATAACGGGCGGGGTACTTGGTACCTCCCATATATATTAAATATAAAATTTGTTTAACTGGGAAACTATTACAAATTGATTCTTTAAATTTTGCACAAATTACTTTAATGTTCATCTGAATATTTTGGAGGAAAAAGGGCGGACTTTCATCTTAGGATCTTGAAGCCCCTATATGAATTAAATAGAAAAATTCGCATATCTATTTAATATATTTAATATATTTAATATATTAGAGCTAGAATCTTCAAATTTTACATTAAGAACTTTGACATTTATGTGAACATTTAGAGAATATCGGACGGACTTCCAATGGCCTTGCCACCACATATATGAATTAAATACAAAATTTCTTATATCTTGATAACTGTTAGATAATTCAAATTTTTTATATATATACTGTGACGTACATACGCAGAAAAATAAAATTTTGACAACGTGAATGTGCTATCTTGTATTCTTTGTTTTACGACATACTACTGAAAAAGATGGCGTAAAGGGGACATGCATTTTTAAGTCCAGTACCCTGTTTCTGTAACTTTTAGTGAGAAGTTCTCACATCGAGAAGTGTGAAACAAAAAAATTCCATCGCTTCTCGATTTGTGAGTAAAAAGTGTTTCTCTAACTTAAAGTGAGAAGAGGCAACACGAATTACGTTTATATACCCTAAACCACTTTAGTGGGGAGGGTATATTGGGTTTGTGCTGATGTTTGTAACATACAAAAATATTCGTCCTACACCAACCTTAAAGTATACCAATCGGCTTAGAATCATTTTCAAGCCCAAGCCTATTGAAAATGGCTAAAATCGGTCCATTATTTCGACTAGCCCCCATACAACTGTACCTCCCAAATAGGGCATTTTGGCTTATAATTAATTAAAATGATCTATTATGTTAACAAAACTTAGTTTTATAGAACTTTAAATGACACTACCAACGATCGGGCTTTATTTGACTCTATCCCCCATACAAACTCCGCTTCAGAAAATGACTTAAAGGTCAAAATTCACTTACAAACACTAATAACACTTTTAAATTCTACATAAATAATATTGAAGAAGACTGAAATCCACCTACCAACATTTTTAAGGATAGGGCCATATTTTGCCCTACTTCCCTTTGAGCCCTCTTAAAAAAATCTCCTTTTTGCAATAAAAAAGTAAAAATATTCCGAAATAAAGTTAAAAAATAAAACCAAATGCTTTATTTTTTTAAATAATCCCCATTTTTAACATACATACTGTCTGGTGTAGGGTATCATATGGTCGGCTACGCCCGACTATACATTCATACTTGTTTTTTTTTTCGGAAATTTCCAATAAAACCTAAGACACTGATGATGTATATACATCTTTCTTTCAAACTAACTAACTCCAAGTTACAGAAACGAGGCACAGATAAATTTTAGACATATGTATACACTTTTTGACATATGTATACAACTTTTGCGATTTTTGAAGAATTGACTTCACCTTATTATTATATCATGTTATTAAATGCCTGTTTCACGATATTGAAACAAAATTGTCTTATTGTAAACAAAAACATTTTTTTGGTTTTAATATATTTGTAAGAATGAAAAGTTTTACTCACAGATAACCAGATAATAAACTATCAGCTGTAAAAAAGTAAATTCGAACCGTATGATGTCGTTTACATTTTATTACCATTTTTTGAATTCCGCCATTAGGTAAATTCTAGAGCAAAAGAAAAAATAACAAGTAATATTTCTATATTCGGCTGTGCCGTATCTTATATACCCTTCACCAAGTATGTTTTAAAAAAGTTTTTATTTATTTTGTATCTCTGCACACATGTCATGACACACAAACAAATATAAACTGTAGCAAAAAGAAATATTAACCGTTGTACTGTATTACCACCCTCAAACAAATATTAGCTGTATTACCAACATATTACTGCTTTATCTCCTTGTTCTTGTTATACCCACTTACCTTCGTGAGAACAGAACAGCATCCAAAAATACAAAAAAAAAATACACAGCTGAATAAAACTAAATACATCTACTCACGCACATGTACATCTTTATCCAATTCACAGTGTTGTTGTTGCTTTTTTAACAAATCATGAAAAAATGTGGCTTTTTGGTGAAATTTTCAGAGGTTGTCTCGGATTTTTGCTCATATCTCTGTTATTTATAGGCCGATTTTGCTGATTTTAAATAGCGATCTTCTCGAAAGCATGTCTAACTGAATTATTGAAGATTCGGATCTCGCCGATATCTGGGGACCTCTAAAAACTGATTTCAACAGACAGACGGACATGGCTTAATCGACTCCGCTATCTATAAAGATCCAGAATATATATACTTTATAGGGTCGAAAAATTATATTATAAAAGGAAAACAACCTTATTTTATTATATATTTGCTTACATTCTTATTAAAAGTGTATTGGATGTGTTTTTTGATAATTCCTGAATGTATTTTTCATTATAAATCACTTTGCAATACACTATCAACACCAGAAACAACTTTTTTGTCTACGTCCTTTTATATGATTTTAACACATATTTTTTGAAGTTCGATCTGAAAATGGATAGTTGTAAATAGTAATTCTTTTTAACCAAGAATTCTTTATAAAATATGTTTTTGTATCAAAATAGTTATCAAAATTCCGCTTATTAAGATAAGTTCGTAAAAAGCAAGTTATATATAGTTATAAAGGGGTAATGCAATTTGTTTTGAAAAAATTAAGTATGAGGTGAAAAGAGATGGAAAAATATCCATATATTTGTTTCACTTTCAAATCTCTCGTGGTTAATTATACATTTACTTTTGTTGATTTTTTGTAATTTTTTTTTGTTTTCCTCCGCCATATTTTTTTTTTTTTTGGATTATTTAAATTGTTGGCCGATCTCATAAGCAAAACGCCAGGGTGTCCCATGTTGGTTTAAAGGGAATCCTCCAAGTCGACCTATATCTTCATATAGGAGGCTGGAAATCTTTAAACACTTAGGTTAAATTTGAGTTTTGAATGGTACTCCACCAGTAAATTTTAAGAGTTTTAATTATCTCCAGCACGGTATAAACAGTTGAGGTTTAATGGTCTCCACCAGGGTTTAAACAGTTGAGTTTTAATGGTCTCCACCAGGGTATAAACGTTCGAGTATTCTATGGTCTCCACCAATAAAAGATAACATCACTTGAGGTGATACGAAAGCACGAGGTTAATGTAGACAACATATAACTTTGAACAGTTATATGAAGTAATAAACTACACCAGTGCGAGCGAGACGCAAAACTCTCGAAAGCCAGGCAACAAACACAAGCCTGAACGCGTTTAAAAAATAATCGCGATGACGCGAGAGTTTTTCCCCAACTCAGATCTGAATTACGACTGCCTCCACCATATTGCTAAAATCAGCTGATTCCAGTCTATGAGTAGTCTCAAAGTAAATTAATAAAGACCTGGTTCATACTAGGAAACTTTTTTTGGGAAACTTTTGATTTTTGTGTGTGAAAGAAAGCGAAAAAAAAATATCAACCATCTCTTTCTCTCACACACAAAATCAAAAGTTTCTCAACAAAAGTTTCCCAGTGTGAACCAGGTCAAAGTAGTGACATCTCTTGTTGTACAAGAACATCTACAACAAACTCATGTATTTTATTTTTGAAATAATTCAAGAATGTGTCAAAACAAAATTAAGCAAAAATTTCCTTTAACAACAATGTGAACAAAACATAAATAAAAAATTATACTTTTAAGTTGAAAATATTAAGAATTTAATTATATTATTATATATTATACAATTTATAACATTTTTAAACTACTTTGAAACTACTTTTAATTCACTTTTTCAACTTTTCAGAATTCATTTAATGAAAAATTTTTGTAAAATGTTTATATTTTATTAAAAATTAAAGATAAAGATATTAAAATTTGTGAGGAAAATATATTCTGAATCGAATAATATTTGTTTCAAACGAAAAATTCTATTCTGGCAGATTAATTTGCCAGAATAATGCCATAATGTTGCAGCCGCCGGACGGGTAAATACCTCATATGAGTTTCGTATATAAAGCGTTCCGGAACATACTTTTTTTAGTTAATCTTTTTATCTACATAGTGTATATATATATAACAATATTGTTTAATTTGTTAACACGTCCGTCCAGTTAGCAACGAAAAATAGCAACGGCTGAGAAAATTTTGGGAATTAAGTGGCAACACCACAGGGGAAAAATAAATTGCTTAGCTAATAAAAAATACCATGGAAAATTCAATGGAAAGAGGTGGAAAACACAGAATGGAATCAAGACTATATATAGTCTTGGAACTATAGTTCCTTGGAAAATTAGATTCCTCTAAAAACGGTCAGAAAATCGTTGCTGGTGAACTGTATAGGATCTAAGAAGTGTCGCGCCAAAAACTCTTTGGAATATGGTAGGAGACATGGTAAGGATTGAAAAAAATCCTTCCGTGCAAAAAATCGGTAGAGCAGATCCTTGGAAAATTGGCTTCCTCCAAAATGGTCAGTAAAATCGTTGCTGGTGAACTGTGTAGGATCTAGCGAGTGTCGCGCCAAAAACTCCCTGGAATATGGTAGGAGACATGGTAAGGATTGAAAAAATCCTTTCGTGCAAAAAATCGGTAGAGCAGATCCTTGGAAAATTGGCTTCCTCCAAAATGGTCAGTAAAATCGTTGCTGGTGAACTGTATAGAATCTAGCGAGTGTCGCGCCAAAAACTCCTTGGATTATGGTAGGATACATGGTAAGGATTGAAAAAATCCTTCCGTGCAAAAAATCGATAGAGCAGATCCTTGGAAAATTGGCTTCCTCCAAAATGGTCAGTAAAATCGTTGCTGGTGAACTGTATAGGATCTAGCGAGTGTCGCGCCAAAAATTCCTTGGATTATGGTAGGAGACATCGTAAGGATTGAAAAAATCCTTCCGTGCAAAAAATCGGTAGAGCATATCCTTTGAAAATGGGCTTCCTCCAAATTAGTCAGTAAAATCGTTGCTGGTGAACTGTATAGAATCTAGCGAGTGTCGCGCCAAAAACTCCTTGGATTATGGTAGAAGACATGGTAAGGATTGAAAAAATCCTTCCGTGCAAAAAATTGGTAGTGCAGATCCTTGAAAAATTGGCTTCCTCCAAAATGGTCAGTAAAATCGTTGCTGGTGAACTGTATAGGATCTAGCGAGTGTCGCGCCAAAAACTCCTTGGATTATGGTAGGAGACATGGTAAGGATTGAAAAAATCCTTCCGTGCAAAAAATCGGTAGAGCAGATCCTTGGAAAATTGGCTTCCTCCAAAATGGTCAGTAAAATCATTGCTGGTGAACTGTATAGAATCTAGCGAGTGTCGCGCCAAAAACTCCTTGGATTATGGTAGGATACATGGTAAGGATTGAAAAAATCCTTCCGTGCAAAAAATCGATAGAGCAGATCCTTGGAAAATTGGCTTCCTCCAAAATGGTCAGTAAAATCGTTGCTGGTGAACTGTATAGGATCTAGCGAGTGTCGCGCCAAAAACTCCTTGGATTATGGTAGGAGACATGGTAATGATTGAAAAAATCCTTCCGTGCAAAAAATCGGTAGAGCAGATCCTTGAAAAATTGGCTTCCTCCAAAATGGTCAGTAAAATCGTTGCTGGTGAACTGTATAGGATCTAGCATATTTGTATGTACGATATTTGTTTACATAAATAATTCAAAATATTAACGAAGTTTTTCTCCGTTTAACGGACATTTTTAAATATAAAAATGTAAACAATAAACCAAGCGAATTAAGAAAAAAAACAAGTAAGGGTGCTATATTCGGCTGTGCCGAATCTTATATACCCTTCACCATAGTGTATTATAAACATCTTTTATAAATTTTAAATTTTTTCCCGACTACATTATTATTACATCAAAAGCTAAACAAAAAGAACAACAAAAACAACGCTATACGAAATAAAACACAAAATACACAAGGCATCTAAACAAACAGACATATAAACATACATAACAAAAAACACAGAAAAACAAAAATAACAACGCAATGACGCCAACAGCATCCAAACCAAGGGTGCCCAAGCCCTATGCGCTTGGTACTGTTTTGTTTTTGTAAATGCGCTTAGCTATAGACAGTAGGGTTCTATAAATCGACTTTCGAATAATCGAACAATCGACTTTTTGTCGAAAAAAGTCGAAGTCGACTATTCCAAAAAAGTCGATAACTCGACTATCGTCTATGAAAAAGGAAAAAATTGGAACAAGTCGAAAAAAGTCGAAAATATTCGAAAAGTCGAAAATATTCGAAAAGTCGATAATAGTCAAAAAGTCGAAAATAGTCGAAAAGTAGAATGAAGTCCGAAAAAGTCGAAAATAGTCGAAAAAACTAGAAATGCAGAAATGTATCGAAAAATATCGAAAATAGTCATAAAAAGTCGGAATTTACTAACATTTCGTTGCCGATTTGTGAAACGGTGCCGATTACGGTGTATGCGGAAACATAGCTTTAGTAGAGTTATTTATAGAATATTTATGAAAAAAATAAAAAGTCGACACAGACTGGGGTTGAACTCAGTGCTTTCCGTTCAAAACTTCTTTCCTTTGGAAGGAATATGAAAACCTCAAAAAAGACCTTTTTATCCTTTGATCCAGCTCGCCAAATATTGACCCAGGACAAATTTTGAGAAAAAAAGTCAAAAACTCTAAAATTGTCGGAATAACTCGAAAATAGTCGAAAAAAGTCGGAAATAGTCGAAAAAATCGAAAAGTCGGAAAAATTCGAAAAAAAGTCGAAAAGTCAAAAATAGTCGAAAAGTCGGAAAAAGTCGAAATGTCAAAAAAAGTCGGAAAAAGTCGAAAAGTCAAAATGTCAAAAAAAAAGTCGAAAATAGTTGATAAAAGTCAAAAAGTCGGAAAAAGTCGAAAAGTCGACTTTTAATTAAATGCAAAAAGTTGAAAAGTCGACTTTTCATAAAATGCAAAAAATCGACTTCTAACTAAATGCAAAAAGTCGACTTTTAACTAAATGCAAAAAGTCGAAAAGTCGACTTTTCGTTTCATCTATAGAACCCTAATAGACAGGGTGTTTTCTATACACTTACATGCGTTTAACACTAGCAATACGTTGTTGTTGTTAACAGTATACAAGCAAGAGTAAAACAACAACACTTTCGTATTCATTGCTGGTAAACATTGACGAGACGTAGATTTTGTTTTTGTTTATCGTAAAAAAAATTTTAAAAAGCACTTGGAAAAAAATTGTGTTAGTGTTAAATTTCAAACTTACATTATTCGCATAAAAATTATTGTGCAATAACTCTCAATCTACTCTCATATAATTGAAAACGTTTTAAATACTGTTTTCTATTCATTAAAAAATATATTTGGAAAACAAAAGGGAAAATTATTTTATTTTAACAAAAAATGCAAATCATATTATTTTGCTGTGTATTTTTTTGTATATTTGGATTCCAAACATACAAAAAAATACACAGCTGAATAAAACTAAATACATCTACACACACACGTGTACATCTTTTTCTATATACAGTGTTGTTGACATTTTTTGATGAAATTTTCAGAGGTTGTGTCGGATTTTTGCTCATATCTCCGTTATTTACCGACCGATTTTGCTGATTTTAAATAGCGATCTTCTCGAAAGCATGTCTAATAGAATTATTGAAGATTCGGATCTCGCCAATATCTGGGGTAAGGTGGTGGCAGTTCTGCAACAACAACATTTCCCATGTATTTTGTTTTGCTTTTGGTTTTCGTAAATGTCAAAAACCATAAGTACGGCGAATTCATTTGATGAAAAATTTTTGTAAAATGTTTATATTATATTAAAAAAATAAAGATATTAAAATTTGTGAGGAAAATATATTCTGAATTGAATAATGTTTGTTTCAAACGAAAAATTCTATTCCGGCAGCTTAATTTGCAAAATTTAAATAAGTGCATATTTGTATGTACGATATTTGTTTACATAAATAATTCAAAATATTAACGAAGTTTTTCTCCGTTTAACGGACATTTTTAAATATAAAAATGTAAACAATAAACCAAGCGAATTAAGAAAACAAGTAAGAGTGCTATATTCGGCTGTGCCGAATCTTATATACCCTCCACCATAGTGTATTATAAACATCTTTTATAAATTTTAAATTTTTTCCCGACTACATTATTATTACATCAAAAGCTAAACAAAAAGAACAACAACAACAGCGCTATACGAAATAAAACACAAAATACACAAGGCATCTAAACAAACAGACATCTAAACATACATAACAAAAAACACAGAAAAACAAAAATAACAACACAATGACGCCAACAGCATCCAAACCAAGGATGCCCAAGCCCTATGCGCTTGGTACTGTTTTGTTTTTGTAAATGCGCTTAGCTATAGACAGTAGGGTTCCATAAATCGACTTTCGAATAATCGAACAATCGACTTTTTGTCGAAAAAAGTCGAAGTCGACTATTCCAAAAAAGTCGATAACTCGACTATCGTCTATGAAAAAGGAAAAAATTGGAACAAGTCGAAAAAAGTCGAAAATATTCGAAAAGTCGAAAATATTCGAAAAGTCGATAATAGTCAAAAAGTCGAAAATAGTCGAAAAGTAGAATGAAGTCCGAAAAAGTCGAAAATAGTCGAAAAAACTAGAATAGTCGAAAAAACTAGAAATGCAGAAATGTATCGAAAAATATCGAAAATAGTCATAAAAAGTCGGAATTTACTAACATTTCGTTGCCGATTTGTGAAACGGTGCCGATTACGGTGTATGCGGAAACATAGCTTTAGTAGAGTTATTTATAGAATATTTATGAAAAAAATAAAAAGTCGACACAGACTGGGGTTGAACTCAGTGCTTTCCGTTCAAAACTTCTTTCCTTTGGAAGGAATATGAACACCTCAAAAAAGACCTTTTTATCCTTTGATCCAGCTCGCCAAATATTGACCCCAGGACAAATTTTGAAAAAAGAGTCAAAAACTCTAAAATTGTCGGAATAACTCGAAAATAGTCGAAAAAAGTCGGAAATAGTCGAAAAAATCGAAAAGTCGGAAAAATTCGAAAAAAAGTCGAAAAGTCAAAAATAGTCGAAAAGTCGGAAAAAGTCAAAAAAAGTCGAAATGTCAAAAAAGTCGGAAAAAGTCGAAAAGTCAAAATGTCAAAAAAAGTCGAAAATAGTTGAAAAAAGTCAAAAAGTCGGAAAAAGTCGAAAAGTCGACTTTTAATTAAATGCAAAAAGTTGAAAAGTCGACTTTTCATAAAATGCAAAAAGTCGACTTCTAACTAAATGCAAAAAGTCGACTTTTAACTAAATGCAAAAAGTCGAAAAGTCGACTTTTCGTTTCATCTATAGAACCCTAATAGACAGGGTGTTTTCTATACACTTATATGCGTTTAACACTAGCAATACGTTGTTGTTGTTAACAGTATACAAGCAAGAGTAAAACAACACTTTCGTATTCATTGCTGGTAAACATTGACGAGACGTAGATTTTGTTTTTGTTTATCGTAAAAAAAATTTTTAAAAAGCACTTGGAAAAAAATTGTGTTAGTGTTAAATTTCAAACTTACATTATTCGCATAAAAATTATTGTGCAATAACTCTCAATCTACTCTCATATAATTGAAAACGTTTTAAATACTGTTTTCTATTCATTAAAAAATATATTTGGAAAACAAAAGGGAAAATTATTTTATTTTAACAAAAAATGCAAATCATATTATTTTGCTGTGTATTTTTTTGTATATTTGGATTCCAAACATACAAAAAAATACACAGCTGAATAAAACTAAATACATCTACACACACACGTGTACATCTTTTTCTATATACAGTGTTGTTGTTGACATTTTTTGATGAAATTTTCAGAGGTTGTGTCGGATTTTTGCTCATATCTCCGTTATTTACCGACCGATTTTGCTGATTTTAAATAGCGATCTTCTCGAAAGCATGTCTAATAGAATTATTGAAGATTCGGATCTCGCCAATATCTGGGGTAAGGTGGTGGCAGTTCTGCAACAACAACATTTCCCATGTATTTTGTTTTGCTTTTGGTTTTCGTAAATGTCAAAAACCATAAGTACGGCGAATTCATTTGATGAAAAATTTTTGTAAAATGTTTATATTATAAAAATAAAGATATTAAAATTTGTGAGGAAAATATATTCTGAATTGAATAATGTTTGTTTCAAACGAAAAATTCTATTCCGGCAGCTTAATTTGCAAAATTTAAATAAGTGCCTTAAGTTAAGTAAATTTTTTGTGAAAAATAAACATAAAAAAGTACATATTCATGAAAATATTATAATACGAATGAATGAATATTTGTTGCGAATGGATAATTCTACTCCGGCGGAGTAATTTTCAATATTTGGCCATAATGTAGCAGCCGCCGGACGGGTAAATACCTCATATGGGTTTTGTTATAGAAAGCGTTCCTTTTTTTAGTTAATCTCTTTATCTACATAGTGCATATATAAAAATATATTGTTTAATTTGTTAACTTTTAATAGATTTCAAACTTAAGCCATAACGTAGAAGTCAGCTGCCGCCAGCCGAGAAAATACTTCATATGCCTTTCTTATTATTATGTGTTCCGAAAGAGATTTTGTTTAGTTCATCACGTTATCTGCACAATTTTAATATATAATGTAAAACAATGTTGTGTAATATGTTAACATTTAAAAGAAAAATATATTTCTTAAATAACATATTTTTATACATGCCAATTATGCCATTATTTAAGTAAAATTATATTTGTTTACGAGATATTAACGAAGTTTTTCTCTGTTTAACGGACATTTTTAAATACTTTTGTATGTAAACAATAACACACTTTGACAGCTAGGGAAACCAGGCGAATTAAGAAAAATTATCGGCTGATTGATTAACACCACCTTATTTGAATTCGCCTTGGCGAGAACAAAATACATGTAAAATGTTGCAGAACTGTCACCACCTTATCTGAATTCGCCTTGAACACCACCTTATATGAATTCGCCTTGGATTCTTTTAAATGCATCTTGACGTCGTTTGGGCTTTCTATATAAAACCGCCGTCGCGAATTTTTTAATCAGCTTGGTTCTATGGTGTCTTTTATACTATCTTTGATAAAATACATCCTTTAAAAGTAAATTTATTGATAAATTTTAGAAGAATACTTTAAAATGGAAGGTGAAGATAACAGCGAAAATGAATTGTTTGAAGCTGCTCCAAAGAAAATGAAAACAGAATGGTCTAAAAGCTATTCTAACAAAGCTATGGAAATGATGAAAAAAATGGGATACGAAACTGACAAAGGTTTAGGGAAGCAAAGTCAAGGACGTCTCGAACCGATTGTTGCATTTCAACAGGATGGTCGACGCGGATTGGGTTTAAAACATGAGTCTGTTCAGCACCAAAGAGAACACTGGGATCCAAACAATGAAAAGATAACAATACCTGAAGTTGTTTCCTGGATTTCTTCGAATAAGGACTTTACACATAATATCCAACAGCTAATGTGCTGGATAAGTTTTGGCGAACGCAAAGAAACTTTAGATGATGAAACATTATTTGTTGAACCCGAAATATTGAATGCTATTTTAGAAGCAAAGACTGTGTTTGATAAACTTAATGAGAATGAATTGAGAAAAGCTAGATCTCGTAGTAATCCATTTGAGACAATTCGAAGTTCTATTTTCCAAAACAGAGCAGCAGTAAAAATGGCTAATATTGATTCAATGTTGGATTTTATGTTTACAAATCCTAAAGATAAAATGGGAAATTCTCTTGTACACGATAATGATCTTTTGTACTTTGCTGATATCTGTGCAGGTTATTAAAAATAAAATATTTTAAAAATAATTACTTATACTTTACTTTAAAAATAGGTCCTGGAGGATTTTCGGAGTATATATTATACAGGAAATCATGGGAAGCAAAAGGCTTTGGGTTTACACTTCGAGGTGCAAATGATTTTAAGTTAGATAAATTTTCAGCAGGATCACCAGAATCCTTTGACCCATTCTATGGTGTACAAGGTGATGGTGATGTTTATGTGGAAGCAAATCAGGATTCATTCGCTAGCTATATATTTAAGCATTGCGAAGAAGGCGTTCATTTTGTTATGGCAGACGGAGGATTTTCAGTTGAAGGTCAAGAAAATATTCAAGAGATATTATCAAAACAGCTTTATTTATGTCAATGTCTCACCGCTCTTAAGATTTTAAGGTGCAGTGGGAGTTTTGTTTGTAAACTCTTTGATATTTTTACGCCGTTTAGCGTTGGACTGGTATATTTAATGTATCAAAGTTTCGAAGAAATAGCAATAATAAAACCAAACAGCAGCCGTCCCGCCAACTCGGAAAGATATTTAGTATGTAAATGGAAAAAATCCGGCACGGAAGTAATATGTAAATACTTGAATTTCATCAATAACCATATAAACAAAAAAAGCGACCGAGATGTTTTAGAAATTGTAGATTTAGATGTCATTATGCAAGACGAAGATTTTTTTAAATATATAAAAGAATCAAACAATTTAATAGGTAGAAATCAAATTACTGGATTGAAAAAAATATCAGCATATTGTAATAATCCACTATTAAAAGAAACTAGGCAAACTGAATTTCGAAAAAAATGCTTAGAACTTTGGAGATTGCCGGATAAATTACGACAGGCTCCTGAGAATAAATCTGTTGAAAAGTTTCTTGAAGAATTTCTAAATAATTGGTACGAAGATAAAGTATGGTTTAATTCTACTCCTGTTGAGTTAGTATCTACATCAATGCTAAACAAATGGATAGAAAGTATACATGATTGGTATTTTGTACCAATAGGGCGAGGAGAAACAAGTACGAATGCTTGTAGCTTTTTTATTTGTACAACAAGAGGGAAATTGCTCAGGTATACTGATATGAAAAAGTGGGAACCTGTGGAATATATGTTTGAATTATCTCCAAAATCATTATTTTATGGAGAACTTGTATATGAATATAATGGTGAAGGAAGAACACAAACTAGAATATGCAATTTGCACATAATAGATGCAATTATTCTAGGTGGTAAAGATGTAAGAAGAATGAGGTTAAATGAACGTTTATCAATGTGCACAAAGTTTGTAAAGAGTATAAATAAGCCATATAAAGAAGGCAGTGTGCCATTACTACGTTGTAAAAGGCTGTTTAAATTGGAAGATATTGATGAATTCTTTGGCACAATGCGTCATTACAGATTAAAGGATGGCTCTCAACGTCTAGGAATATCATTAAATGACACCGATACAAAATTCTTTGTTCCTGGTGGAATACTATTGTTTTGTGAAATATGCCATTATTTTTTCTCGATAATGTCAAAGTCGCAAAATATGCTGTACTACTTTAATAAAACTAGAAACGCCTCTTATTATAAAAATAATATGCCGGATGAAATGCAAAATATATTGTACGCTTCTTTTCGAAATAGCTTTATAAGGCGGTTACTTTGGAAATGGACAAATACATATCAAGTCGAAGAACAAAGTAATAAGGTGGATGATCATATTTTATACAGAGATGATTTTATACAATACATTGTAAGAAAACGAAATATATAATACATACAAATAATTATTTTAAATATCGTTCTTCACATTATAACATTATTGATTTTTATGCATTTTTAAGCAGGATTTTACTCTACAATATTTTGTATTAATATAAGAGTTAATTTTGTCTTATTACAAAATTCATTTACTTGTCAAAATGGGTTTAAGGTATTTTCGGACTACAACACTGAGTATTAATACAATTTAAATTAAAAATATGAAAATAATTCGAAATTTTAAAATTAATACGAAAAATACATTTTATGTTTACACTATAGTATTTCGAATATTTTATATCCAATTTTACATTTTCTTCTTGATTTCTCAATAGTTTTTTATATAATATGTACGTTTTCATTGATAATTTTTGTTTTTAAAACTAATATAAAGAAACGTCAACATTTTTTTCATACAACATGAAACTGAAGTTCAAGTATGTTCAACATATGTATTCACAGAACTTGATTTACATTTTGTACTAAAAATAAAGGACCTTGATTGCCGTGATTCGATTATCCGGCAACAATAATTATCCGGGACTTAAAAATATTTTTTTTGAATCGACTTAATTTTATTTTGGATTGACTTACATATTTCAGCATCGTTTTACCGTGATTCTCTTTATTATCCGTAATTATAAGAAAAATTATATGATTTTTTAATTAGCAAGAACAATTAGAACAAATCGGGGATTCCCGTTAAACGAAAATACTAAAATGGAAAATAGGAGACAAACAAAGTTACGCGATTATTTTTAGAAATTACGTAATATGAAATCCTTATCTACTGTTTACTGTTTTCTGACAAAATTATTTTTTTTTTATTTTTTTTGAATCATCCCAGGAAAAAATTTATAACTTGTTCTAAAAACAACTAGTTCTAGAACGAATGCAAAGAGAACAACTTCTGATTCTTAAATAACAACCTTGGAACTAGTGATATCGCAACTACTACTGGAACCCCTTCCTCGGAACATTGTTATAGTTCTAAAATACTTCTAAAGAGTTTTCAAGGAACTAATTCTTTGACATTAGGTTATACATTGATACTACACTAGTTCAATGGAACACAATAGTTCCGAAACAACTTCTTAGAATCAGTTGAAAAAAATGTCTGCATAAAATTGAACTATAAGGAATTAAAGATACTAGGTATAAAGATTAAAGATAATTAAAGATACGGGAGACGGGAAAGTTAGCTGCTGGTTTCTTATATCCTGTGCAAAAATAGTTTAACAAATGAATTTTATGTAAGATAATTGTAAGTAAGTTTTCTAAAAAAAAAAAAATTGGTTCAATAATAATAAAATTCCTCAACAGTTTCTTAAAATTAGATAACGCTTCCTCAGAACCAGTTCCGAAGGTGACAATTTCGAACAAAAATTATTGGTCTCAACGCCAAAGTAGAACGAGTTCGGGCTACAATCATGCGTTCTAGAACTAATTGTGGAACTAATACAATTGTTGCTGGGATGTATGAATATAAAATCCTTAAGTTATTTAGTTTTAATATAAATATGTACATATTCATTTATTAATTAATAAATATATCTATTAGAAAACTAGCCAATGTTGACACTCAATTAACGGGTAAAATCGATTATACAGAATGCTTCCGGTCCCGACCATCACGGAAAATCGAGTTCCCACTGTATATAAAAAATTATGAACAAGAAAGGGATAAAAAAAGCAAAATTGTTGCTAGCTGTAAATGTTACTATGCATTTTTCCATCTTACTTTAATGTATTTTACACTTATCGTTTATTGTATTTATAAAATACAATTGAAATAAAAATTTTTTAATTTTGTAAACCCAAATTACAAATTATAATTAAGGCATTTTCCGACTATTCAGTATAATATTTGTCAATTTTCTAGTGAAAAGATAAGGTTTATTTTAATATATTTCTAGTAAATATAAAAAGTAAACGGACGAAAATTAAATAAATTTTTGTTCAATTCACAATCAAGTTGTTTATTGTACCTACTAGTTTAGTAACAGCGATTGTGAACAGATCTGTGCAGCAAGTCATAAGTTTATATTCACAATGAAAAAAAACAAAACAAACAATGTCAAAGGATAAAAAATCAAATAATATTAAAATAATTAAGCGAGCAAAATAAACCAAATTAATTTCTTTTTATTTAAAATTCTATTATTTTCATTATTCCACATTTTAAACTAATAAATAAACAGTTTTTAATAAAACTTTATTTTTGTTTTGGCTGTTTGTTTGTAATTTCTGTGTTACCACTTTATCGTTTTTATGCCAAAATCGATTGAATTTTTTACTTATATGCTGAAATAAACAATTGACAACACTGAACTTTCTTACCACATTAGAAAAACATATGAAAAATTGTCATAAGAGTTGTATAGAGCTTTTGCATAGAAAATACCAACAACATTGTTATGACTATTGTAGCAGCTGCTGACATACAACGCTACAACATCGATTGTGAATTGAACATTTGTTTCATTCTAATAAATTGAAAAATTTGAAACAAATTGTATGAAATTTTATTCAAACTTAGCAATACATAACAAACTTAGCTTTTTTACTCGATAAAAATATTCAAGGAAAAAATAGTAAAAGAGAAAAATATTTTATTGTATGTAGGTATGTTCACGTTTTTATACCCTTCACCTTCGTGAGAAGGGTATATATAAGTTTGTCATTCCGTTTGTAATTTCTACAATATAATTTTCCGACCTTATAAAGTATATATATTCCGAGTCCTTATAGATAGCGGAGTCGATTAAGCTATGTCCGTCTGTCTGTGTGTTTGTTGAAATCAGTTTTTAGAGGTCCCCAGATATCGGCGAGATCCGAATCTTCAATAATTCAGTTAGTAATTATGGGGAAGATCGCTATTCGAGATCGCTATTTAAAATCAGCAAAATCGGTCTATAAATAACGGAGATAAATAACGGAGCAAAAATCCGAGACAACTTCTGAAAATTTCATCAAAAAAGCCACATTTTTTCATGATTTGTTAAAAAAGCAACAACAACACTGTGAATTGGATAAAGATGTACATGTGCGTGTGTAGATGTATTTGGTTTCATTCAGCTGTGAATTTTTTATGTTTGGATGCTGTTGGCGTCATTGAGTCGTGTATTTTGTTTTTGTAAATTCTGTTCGTATATTTGGAAGTCGGTTGGTTTTATTGCGTTGTTTATTTTGTTTTTCTGTGTTTTTCGTTATGTGTGTTTAGATGTCTGTTGTTTTAGATGCCTTGTGAATTTTGTTTTTTATTTCGTTTAGCGTTGTTGTTGTTCATTTCGTTTTTCTTTTGGTGTAATAATAATGTAGACGGGAAAAATTTTAAATTTATAAAACTAATATGTATAAAATACACTATGGTGAAGGGTATATAAGATTCGGCACAGGAAATCCATCGGAACTTCTTTTTGAATTAACAAATTTATAAAATATTTTCGGATCGCGTCTGAAATTTAATTTCATAATATTTAAATAATTCTTGTAAAGGTCAAGGTTGAGTAAATTATATTTAGCTCGATATAAGGAATATTTGAAGTAATCAATCAGCATTCCAGATTGTTTATATTTTTTATAAAACTTATTTTTCTGATTTTTTAGTCTCGATAGCGATTTTGAATTCCAAGGAGGGCCAGATTTATTAACGTGCGCAAATTTAGGTACGCAATTATTGATGTAAATAAACACGGTCTCATAAAAGGAATTTATAGTCGAGTCAATTGCCGCCGGAGTCTCACTGGATAACGATAAAATTTCCAACCAGTTAGTATTGGATAAATAGAAGTTTAAATCATTGTAATTAGTCTTCTTAAAACAGTATTCTTTTATGTCATTACGATTTTTATTATCTTTCACAGAAATTGGATAATTACAGTTAACTTCAATGGTAGGATGATGACGATCTTCAGGTTTAGTGATAGGGTGGTGACGGATCAGGGAACAATCTTTAGGTTCATTTACGAATACCAAATCAAGCAGTTTATTAGAGTTATTTAATACTCCATTTATTTGAAATAGGCATAAATCCGACATATTGTTTAAGAATTCTTCGTTAAAGCTGTTCATGTTTATTGGAGAATAACATGACAAATCAGGTAGATATTTCCATGATAAAAACGGTAAATTAAAATCACCAAACACGAGTACCAAGTCTTCAGGGTTAATTAAATGAACTACAGATTTTATTGCAGAGAAGTGTTGATGATAAGTTGTTTGTTCAGAGTTT
>NC_060951.1:16055486-16131755 GCF_022045245.1 Lucilia cuprina
CGATTGTGGCCTAAGTGTATTTCTTCGGATTTGATGTAATTTTGACCTAATCTAGTATGGAAAAGCTGCCAGATGTAATATTCATGCGGCGAAATATTTCCAAATGAAAAGAAAATTAATTTTAGTCGTGTGCACACTGTTGTTGAAAATAAACAAACTTTTATAGTTGACAACGCAAAAATTTTCTTTTGACGTTTAAGAATAAAACGAATAGATAGTAACGTTGATAAATATTTTATTAGAAAAAAACAATTTAAATGGCGGAAAAATAAAATATATAAAGTGTGCGTCGCGAAGATAATTTGGTGAGCCAAGAGGAAAGATTCTGCCCTTTTTTCGTTTTGAAGAACTGGTGAGAAGATGTGGTATTGTAACCCTTGTGGCAAATAAAATCACTAAAATAACAAAAAAAGAAAATTGAAATCACCGAAAGTTAAGTTAAGATAATTAAAAATTAAACAACGATAATTAAATTGTTACCAAATTTAAATTAAAAAAAATTAAATTTAACTATAAAAAACTGTTTAAAAGCAAAAATAAATAGTTAAAATCTTAAAACTAAAATAAATAAATTGTTAAAAGGTTAAGAGGAGATAAAAGAAAAAAACGTATAACCCAAGCCTCTGCTACATCCAACGAGGAAAACAACATTCGCGATCGATATATGATATTTGGAATATGGCTTAAGTCAATAATGTACCGAGCTCTTTTGAACTAACAAAATATAAGTTTTTAAAAACCAAATATTTTAGTTCAATTTTTATGAGTAATTTTCTGAAGAGGACCTTTATATGCCTGAATTATGAACCAATACTATAAAATTTTGTACATTTCTTTTGTATAGAACCTGTTTATGCAAAGTTTCAGTGCAATACTCAAATTTAAATAAGGAAAACACCTATTTTAATAACCAAAACTCGTCAGTTATAGCTCAGTCCTCATTAAATTCGGAATGAGGAATTATGTTATTAAGTATAAACTTTTATTTCGATTTTCAGCGCTGTACTAGTAATGATCGTTTAAGTAATTTTCTGAATGTGATCTTATATGGGGGGTAAGGTCAATTATGAATCGATCCACATACAATTTGGTAGAGAGATTTTAGCTCGCGAGAAACTTACATACTTGTGTCACATTTTATCGATATATTCGATTTTTTAACCAGTAATGAGCGTTAATGTAATATTCTGAAGGAAACCTTGTATGGGCGGTAGGACAAATTATTGACCGATCCTTCCTAAATTTGTTGGAGAGATATTGGCTAGCATTAAACTAATGTGTGTCAAATTTCGTCAGTACATTCATATTTTTAAGTCAGTAATGAGCATTATAGTAATTTGCAGAGGGCGGCCTTATATGGATCGATCCAAAAAAAATTGATAGAGAGGTTTTGGCTCGTAAGAATGCTATGTTAAAGCGTTAAAGCCATTCCCTGAAGTGAACCCAATAGGAAAAGTAGGGTCAATAATGGACCTATCCACATAAATGTTAGTAAAGAAATTTTGGCCCGCGAGGAACGGAATTGTATTATATATACTGCTATATTCGTATATTTTGGGCAGTAATGAGCGTTAGAGTCATTTTCAGTATGGTTAGGGTCATTTATGGGCCGATCCTTAAAAAAATGGTTAAAAGGTTTTTGTTCGTAAGAAACTTATACCGATTTTCATCGCTATACTCGAATTTTTAGGCCAGAAATGAGTGTGAAAGTAATTTTCTGAAGCGGACCTTATATGGGGGGTAGGGTCATTTATGGTCCGATCCTAAAAAAATGATTAAAAGAAAACTTACACGTCATTTATGGGCCGATCCTAACAAAAATTGGTTTTAAGGTTTTGGTTCGTAAGAAACTTACTTATACCAAATTTCATTGATGTACATGCATTTTTGGGCCAATAACGACTGTTAAAGTCATTTTTTTAAAGGGGACCTTATATGGGGGTAGGGACATTTGTGAATCGATCCTTAAATAAATAGGTTAAAAGGTTTTGGTTTGTAAGAAACTTAATTGTACCGAATTTGATCCCTATTCTCGCAATTTTGGGCCAGTAATGAGTGTTGAAGTCATTTTTTGAAGAGGACCTTATATGGGGGTAGGGCCATTTATGGGCAGATCCTAACAAAAATTGGTAGCAAGATTTTGGCTCATATGAAACTTATGTATATCGATGTTCATCGCTTTTCTCGTACTTAAGTATAAAGCAGTTATGCCCGTTAAAGCTGTTTTCAGGTGGTCCACTTGGGGCTATCCGAAAAAGTGAACCGATATGGCCCATTTTCAATACCAAACAAACTTTTATGGGTCTATGACCAATATTTCGATGTGTTACAAACGGAATGACAAAATCAATATACCCCCATCTTTTTTGATGGTGGGTATAAAAATACTCTTAAATGACATATATGCTTCATTTAATAACCTTCGTACGGTTGTCCCAAGGCGAAACAACATGGCTGCCAACCCTCTGGAAGAAATAAAGCTGCAACATTAAATTCACGAGTGTTTGTTTCTACATTAAAAAATTCGATTAAAAATAATTTCTTTGTTGTTTTATAAATTTTATGTTACCTTATTTCAATTAATTCCTTTCATTGTTAATTTACATAAATAATCGACAAATGTTTATAACCTTTTGGAAACAAATTCACGAAATGTGTAATTACATTAAAATGTGCTAAATATCCGAAAGGTGCTAAATATCTAAAAGGTAAGTGATTGTAAGGAGAGTTGATTGAGGAGATCGGACAGGAAATATTAGTGGTAACTAAATCTGCAAAGTTACCATGTATGAAGAACGAAATTGTTATTTGTGGGAGGGTAGTATGACGGCAAAACACCCGCCGTGTAATAGCCACAAAAAACTTTTCTTCGGCCCCCGTTGGGCGCATTTTTATGTACCGACCAGATTGAAAATACAATTAAGTTTCTTACAAACCAAAACCTTTTAACCTATTTATTTAAGGATCGGTCCACAAATGACCCTACCCCCCATATAAGGTCTCCTTAAAAAATGACTTTAACAGTCATTATTGGCCCAAAAATGCATGTACAGCAATGAAATTTGGTATAAGTAAGTTTCTTAAGAACCAAAACCTTAAAATCAATTTTTGTTATAAATGACCCTACGCCTTCAAAAAAATGAATGATTTTCTTTTAACCATTTTTTTAGGATCGGACCATAAATGACCCTACCCCCCCATATAAGGTCCGCTTCAGAAAATTACTTTTACACTCATTGTTGGCCTAAAAATTCGAGTATAGCGATGAAAATCGGTATACGTTTCTTACGAACAAAAACCTTTTAACCATTTTTTTTAATGATCGGCCCATAAATGACCCTACCCATTCTGAAAATGACTCTAACGCTCATTACTGGCCAAAATATACGAATATAGCAGTATATATAATACAATTCCGTTCCTCGCGGGCCAAAATTTCTTTACCAACATTTATGTGGATAGGTCCATTATTGTCCCTACTTTTCCTATTGGGGTTCACTTCAGGGAATGGCTTTAACGCTTTAACATAGCATTCTTACGAGCCAAAACCTCTCTATCAATTTTTTTTGGATCGATCCATATAAGGCCGCCTTCTGCAAATTACTATAATGCTCATTACAGACTTAAAAATATGAATGTACTGACGAAATTTGACACACATTAGTTTAATGCTAGCCAATATCTCTCCAACTAATTTAGGAAGGATCGGTCAATAATTTGTCCTACCGCCCATACAAGGTTTCCTTCAGAATAATACATTAACGCTCATTACTGGTTAAAAAATCGTATATATCGATAAAATGTGACACAAGTATGTAAGTTTCTCGCGAGCTAAAATCTCTCTACCAAATTGTATGTGGATCGATTCATAATTGACCTTACCCCCCATATAAGATCACATTCAGAAAATTACTTAAACGATCATAAATCGAAATAAAAGTTTATACTTAATAACATAATTCCTCATTCCGAATTTAATGAGGACTGAGCTATAACTGACGAGTTTTGGTTATTAAAATAGGAGTTTTCCTTATTTAAAATATGAGTATTGCACTGAAATTTTGAATAAACAGGTTATATATAAAAGAAATGTACAAAATTTTATAGTATTGGTTCATAATTCAGGCATATAAAGGTCCTCTTCAGAAAATTACTCATAAAAATTGAACTAAAATATTTGGTTTTTAAAAACTTATATTTTGTTAGTTCAAAAGAGCTCGGTACATTATTGACTTAAGCCATATTCCAAATATCATATATCGATTGCGAATGTTGTTTTCCTCGTTGGATGTAGCAGAGGCTTGGGTTATACGTTTTTTTCTTTTATCTCCTCTTAACCTTTTAACAATTTATTTATTTTAGTTTTAAGATTTTAACTATTTATTTTTGCTTTTAAATAGTTTTTTATAGTTAAATTTAATTTTTTTAATTTAAATCTGGTAACAATTTAATTATCGTTGTTTAATTTTTAATTATCTTAACTTAACTTTCGGTGATTTCAATTTTCTTTTTTTGTTATTTTAGTGATTTAATTTGCCACAAGGGTCACAATACCACATCTTCTCACCAGTTCTTCAAAACGAAAAAAGGGCAGAATCTTTCCTCTTGGCTCACCAAATTTCCTTCGCGACGCACACTTTATATATTTTATTTTTCCGCCATTTAAATTGTTTTTTTAATAAAGTATTTATCAACGTTACTATCTATTCGTTTTATTCTTAAACGTCAAAAGAAAATTTTTGCGTTGTCAACTATTAAAGTTTGTTTATTCTCAACAATAGTGTGCACACGACTTAAAATTAATTTTCTCTTCACTTGGAAATATTTCGCCGCATGAATATTACATCTGGCAGCTTTTCCATACTAGATTAGGTCAAAATTACATCAAATCCGAAGAAATACACTTAGGCCACAATCGGGACTGTTATGCGCTCCTTATCATGACAAAAAAGCAACTGAATAAATGATTTTTCAGTGTTTAGAAACCCTTGGATACTTGGATCTATCTTCGACGGATGCCTAGCAGTGGTAAAGAAAGTGCATCAGAGTTTCACTGTCCTCTCCACATGCTCTACATAAGCCTGAATACGCATGTTCAATTTTGCATAACTGTGCTCATAGTCCTGTGTGTCCACTCACAATACGTACTATCATACTAACTTCAGACTTGTTCCATTTAAGGAGATTTTTCGTCTTGTTCTCATCAGGGTCACCCCATTTTCGTGGTTCTTCCCACTGTTTCATTATTCCAAGTTCAGCTTTTGTTGCGTAGAATGGTTTTGCGTTTTTCAGGTTAACTGCCTCGAGCTCCCTACCCTTTAGAGCTATTACATTCGCTCTTTCATAACCGACTTCTCCCGAGTGGTACTCATATGATGTGAACCTTACCTCTGGGAGAGTATTCAGTTAAAGTTTTCTTACAATCCAATACGGTCTTAGATTTAGTTCTATTTCCTGATATCGCCCTAATTGCCTTCTGGCTGTTGGCAAATATATTAAGCGCTGTGGACGCCATATTTATTCTAATCTAATTAACTTCCTTCCCTTATTGCTCGTACTTCTGCTTAGAAGGTATATTTCTGCTTCTGGATCTTCAATACAGAATCCCTGACCCACTTTATCCCCAAATTTAGAGCCATCCGTGTAACAAAGGATTCCTACTGGTATTTGCTCTAACGTTCCACTTGACCAAGACATTCTATCTGGGATCAGCGTTTCAAAGTTTGCGACTTACCCTGTGTCTGGTATACGATCAGGCACGTCCGATGATTGTGTATAACCTTCCAATATGTCCAGTATACATTGATGACGTGTGCTACAACCGCTTTTGACCAGTTCGCTTAAAGTAAAGAACCGCCTCATATCTTAAATATGTTTCAATGGGTGGAATATCTACCAACGTTTCCAGAGCCTTGGTTGAAGTAGTACACGTGGCACCACATATACCCAAGCAGCATGTACGCTGAACTCCCTGTAGTAGTTTGATATTGCACTTTTTGTCTAAAGCAGTCCACCAGATTATGGAAGCATAAGCTAGAATTTCATGCCTATAGTTCTTCTACATATCGACGAGCACCGATGTGATTTGTTGATCCTATCCTTTATGTGGTGTCTTAATTTTAATTTTCGGTCGACGATTACACTTAAGTACTTAACATTTTCTGTCTTTAGTATCTTCTTGCCCAGGAAGCAAGGTTCAGTATACGTAGAAATGTTTGTCTTTCTTGTGAAAGGACAGATTTCCGATTTTGCGGGTTAACATTGAGACCTCGCGGTTGAGCACAGATTAAGGCCGTATTTAGAGCCACCTCATTTCTTCTACACAAGTAATTTTTCCCTTTAGAAGTATTACGACATCGTCTGCATAGCAGACAGGTCTAAGTCCTTTATCGGTTATGGTCCTTAGGAGGCTTTTAATCGTGGTAACCCAGAGTAAAGATGACAAAATGCCACCCTGTGGTATACCGTGAAATACCTTTTTCCTGATAGTTATATCGTACATCTCGCTCCTTAGATCCAGTTACGGAGCACCCAGTCAACATTAAACTGGTCTAGGCATTGGATAAGAGTATTACGTTATTGAAGGCGCCAGTGTATATAGTTTGTTTTCAAAGGATGGACAACTTCGTTTTAGGCGGTTTCCACATAAGCATGGTGCTTAAATTTTAGGTCTTTGTCGGGTATACTGATTTTAACCATACTATCGACTATCCGTTCTAAGGTTTTAAGTAGGAAGGAGCTAAGACTTATCGGTCGATAAGACTTAGGTGTCGCAAAGCTAGGTTTCTCTAGCATGGTGTAACGAACCACCGTTAAGGTTTCCAATCTCCTGAAAGCTATGCTACCTGTTTCCGGCCGTGCTCAGGGATAATGGGCTGGTCCTTACCTTCTTTGAAAATTAGAATCTGGTTCCCTACAAGAAACATTAAAATTCGGTAGCAAAATCCCATATCGAATACCATCAAAATAAAACAAAACAAAGGAGAAATGTAATTTGTTTGAAGCTTTGTCCGAGAGGTAAAGATGGATTTAACTTCACAATGCTCTATTACCCACCCATCCTTGCTAACTTTCGCCCTATCCTTAGTTAGCCCAATTCATGCATTACCTTACTTTGACCTAACTTTTCGTCTAAAGGAAAAAACTATCTAGTTATTCATTTTAATAACGAGAATGTATATTTAAATCATATTCAATGTTGAATGAAAAACTAAATTCTATATCATCAAACATTTGAAAGACGTTTTCGATACTAAATTACAATAACATTTAAACAACAAAACAAACAATAAACATAATAAATAAGAGTATATAAGTGTAAAGTGTTTTTTTTTTTTTTTTTTTTTTGTGTAACTAAAATAATATGCTATTTAAATTACAATTACAAATTAATTAAAATTAAACAATTAACAACAAAATAAACAAGGAGTAAATAGCATTATATTTTAGCGAATTAATTTTAATATATAAAAAAAAAATAGTTTTAAGTATTTAAAGTTTAATTTTTAACTAATTTGCCAAAAAAATGTTTGTTTTTTTTTTTTTTTTTAAGTAGAGTTTAAGTATTAAATCATTTTGAATAAATAAGATTTTAAGTGAAAATTTTAATTTCTTTTATGAATATATTTTTTTTTTTTTTAGATAATGCACTCACCAATCATACGAAGATTCCTTTGTTGACACAGGCCTGTTGTCCGGATCTTTTGTTGATTGAAACTTCTTATTTTACCTCAATATTGATAAAATTTTCACTTGTTTTGGTTAAATTAAATACTAGGTGTAGGGTACTTGTACTTCAGGATTAGTTAGGTGTTATTGTTAGGTAAAAATTTGAAAAATTATATGGTTTTGCATTAAATGTAAAATACGATAGTGAAGAGAAAGTGTATATCCATTTCCAAGTTATATTGTCAATCTGGATTTTAAACGTATTCAATTGACATCAATGCCTTGAATTTGATGACAAATATTGGTTGTTTTGATGTTTGTAAATTATTGTTCTGGCCCAATTATCATCAATTATAGATCTGGGTGCATCGAATAACTCCCAATGTTTGATGTTGTTAGCCACACAGAGAACATTCAATGTCCAAAGTTATATAAAATCAACGGATCGATAATAATACTATAAAATTGGGTATTCGGTCGATATCTATTTGTACTCCAATCTTAGGTTGGAGCAGATATAAATACAAAAGAAATAGATCCAAGAAAATAGTTTTCCCTTTATCTTACTACCTCCAAAGAAATTTTACCACAACTGATTGATAACGAAAGCCTAAAGATAAAGAATTCATAGAGTCTAACTGTCTGTAATATAACATTATCTTTCTCACCTTAAATACACCAATTCCACAGCAGTTATCACAAAAGGAATGGATAAAACTTATGAAAATATCTTCAGATTTTTCCTTTTTTCTTTTCAATAAAATTTATGAAAATTCAAAAAAAAAAATTATAAAATTTGTCTTTTCCTCTATGAATTCAAAATTCAAAATGAAAATTATTTACAAAATTTCAAAATACTACTTTTCCAAAACAAAATTATTTCGATTAAAGTATTTATACAGTAATGGTAAAATATTCATAGACAATGTATTTATACCGTAAAGCGACCTCACAATGGGTATAATTTAATGGGGATATATGTGAATTTGAAACATGCAGTAAATATCTGAGACAGATGTACGAAACCAGTCCCGCTTCCATCTGTAAGAGTGCTGAGAAAATGCCATCCGGCCCTGCCGCTTTATAGAGAGCGAAGCTATTGATTGCCCCTTTAACCACATCAGATGTAATAAAATTTTCGTGTTAGCCTTCCCTTCCTCCAATATAGGTTCATATATGTTATTCGATATACCATGTGCTAAATGGGAGTTCATTTGAAGTTTCATTGTCTCATCCATATCCACATGAGTTTTGGATAGGAATTTTTTATCTTCGATACATCGATACCTGTTCACAAAAAAGTTTCCAGCAGTCTCGTTTGGCTTTACGAACAACTTTCTTGTATTCATCAAGTTTACTACGATACTCATCCCAGTTGTTGTTGTTGTAACAGCTTAAACTATACAATTTTAATCCGGGGGTTCTGTATTTAGGTCCAATCCAAGAAATTGGGCTACTTCAATGGGGTTAGTCCATAAATCCATTGGGCTAAGTGAAGTAGGGTGGGCTGGACAGTTGAATATGTGGTGGGTATCATGGGGACCCTGTCCACAAGATGGGCATATATTGGGGACGGCACGGTCTATGCGGGACCAGTAGGCGTTGAGCCTGTTGCTCCATCCCGATCTCAGATGTGCCAGAGCAACTCTTGTTTTCCGCGGCAGGTTCTTCTCTATTTCTGCTATGGGCGGTGGGCGACCTCCAAGAACGACATTCATGCGGTAACCTGAAACCGCGGTATTGATGGCGTCTCTATGAATGTCGTTCAAAGCTGCTGTATACGAAGTCCGATCTAAGGGATCTGAACATAACTACGTATGCTCTCTTCGTATACACGAAGGTCCTTCCTGACATGCCTCGGGGGAGCATCCAACTGTGTGATGTTAAAGTTGGGATGACTCCTCCGGTGACATCCCAGGAGGAACTGTTTAGTCAGCATGACATTATGTTCCTTGACTGGGAGAACCTTCGTTTCCTCATGTAGATGGTGTTCTGAGGTTATTTGCATGCAGCCCGTTACAGTCCTTAGGGCGGCATTTTGGCAGCTTTGAATATTTCTCCACTGGGTATCACTCAGCGATGGAGACCACACTGGAGCAGCATAATTGACCACTGACCGGCCAATAGTTTTATAGGTAGCCAACAAGGTTTCTTTGTCCATTCCCCAGGTGCTGCGGCTAGCGCTTTGAGGACCTTGTTTCTACTTCGCAATTTGTGCGTAATTGCAGTGGCATGAGCTGAGGAAGTAAACAGGCTGTCAAAGGTGACCCCCAAAATCTTTGGATGGTTCACAGTCGGAATTTGGTTTCCATCGACTACGACGCCTAAATTCAAGTTTACCTCCTTCGTCCAGGTGGTGAAAAGTGTAGCTGAAGATTTCGCTGGTGATAGTTTCAGGTTACGTCCAGTGAAGAAGTTGTGTATTTCTCCGAGATAACCATTCACTCGATCGCATAGCTCATCAACGTTTTGGCCCGTCGCCATAATGGTACAGTCGTCCGCATATGATATCACTTCCACACCTTGTGGAGGTGTGGGGAGTTTAGAGAGGTAGAAATTAAACAATAGGGGGGATAAGACACCGCCCTGTGGTACTCCCTGTTTAACTCTACGGGTTTTGGAACGTTTGTCTTAAACTCAACGAACGACTGACGGCCACTCAGATAATTTACAATCCATCTCTTCAAGTTGTTGGGCATGGTGGACTGCAGGATGTCCTGGAAGAGTGTGGCATGGCTGACTGTATCGAAGGCTTTCGATAAATCTAGCGCCACTAGGATTGTCCTTTCACAAGGCCTCTGCTGGTTTAAGCCTTGTGAGATCTGAGTGGTTATGGCGGTTAATGCTGAGGTGGTGCTGTGCATCTTACGGAATCCATGCTGGTGGCGAGCTGCTGTAAGATGGCAGGACAGCAGGGGGAGGAGGAGCGCCTCAAGAGTCTTCGCGACTGGTGACAGGAGGGAAATCGGCCTGTAGGATTGACCCTCTGTCGCGTTCTTCCCTGGTTTCAGTATCGGGATGACTCTACCCTTTTTCCAGGCATCGGGTATTATCAGGCTGCTCATTGACAGGTTAAAAACCATTGTCAAGTACTCGACTCCCCGTTCGCCAAGGTGTTTCAGCATCAGCATGGATATGCCGTCGGGGCCAATCGCCTTAGATGGTTTGGCTGCGTTGATGGCCACTGCCACTTCAGACGGGGTGAAAGGTTGTGGAATGTTCGAGACTGGAAGGTTGTGAAGTTTGCGAACAACACTTCGTTTCGCCTTATCTCTCTCTGGGTGCTCAATAAAAAGTCGGCAAAATGCACGCGAGCACCGTTCAGGGTCGGAAATTGTGGTATCTGCAAACTTAATCGCGACCCTGTCATCCTTCTTCGTCGGGTTGGAGAGAGACCGAACCGTAGACCACAACTTACTAACACCTGAGCTCAAGTTGCAGTTCTTCAAATGATCTAACCATTTATTCCGCTTGTCCTCATTTACCAACCTGCTGATATCATGATTCAGCTGGACAATACGTGGGTCGTCGGGGTTGATAATTCGGAGGTCATCGCGCTCATCTGCTAGTCTCGCTGCCTCTGCTGGGAAGTGCGGTCGCACTAAGGATAGTCGACCAGCAGGAATAAAGCGGGCTACTGCTGCGATGATGGTTTCGCGGAACTTGCTCTCTGCTTGGTGTACGTTGCTAGGAGCTGGAAGATCATTGAAGATGCGATCAGTGAATTCTCTGAAGCCGGGCCAGTCTGCTTTCTTTTGGTTTATGTAGAGACGGCGTTCAGAGACGATAAAGTCATTGGGTCGATCCAGACAAATGATTATGGGTAAGTGGTCTGAGGCTAGAGAAACTACTGCTCTCCACGTTGCGTAGTTTATCAGACCAGAGCTCGCTATTGTGATGTCTGGAGAGCTGGCGCAGTTACCCATAATCCGTGTGGGGGCATCATCATTTATTGTGCAGAAGGTGGATTCATCAATTTGTTCCGCCAGTGACGCGCCTCTCTGGTCTTCCCCTAGACTAGAGTGCCAGAGCTGATGATGCGCGTTAAAGTCCCCAAGGACTAGACGCATATCGCCGTCTAATAATGTCCTAATGTCGGGACGGTAGCCTGATGGACAACTGGCTACTGGCGGAATGTAGACATTATAGAGCTCTAGGTCGGTTTCCCCCGATCTGACTGCAATACCTTGGACTTCAAGGTATTGGTCCCTAGCGTTGAGATCAAGGGAAAGAGCTCTATACTGCACTGTGTTATGAATTATAAATGCAATGCCCCCACCGTTGCTTCTGGTGCGGTCTTTTCGGAGAACGTTGTAACCGTTACAACTGTGCAGACTGGAATTACTCGTCAGTTTTGTCTCCTGGACCGCAGCGACCACGATGTTGTTTAGCTGCATAAATCTGGTTATCTCGGGTAATTTACTCTGGAGGCCATTGCAGTTAAACTGCAATATGGATATCACCCCAGGTCTCTGGACCGCAATCGATGGAGTCAGCGGCGAGGGTTGTTGTTGCTGCTGAAGATGTTGTCTTTGCTGCGGTTGTTGTGATTGCGGTGGGGAGGGTGGAGGTGTGGCGTAAGATGACGACGATGACGATGTCGATGCTGCCAATGAATTTCGTCGCTGTTGTTGGCAGCATGGGGCGACAAAAGTCTCCGAGCACTCCCGATGATGATTTAGTCCAGAGCAGTTTCTGAGGTGACACCAGCCCAAACAAGTGTTGCACCTTAATTGGGTGGATATATGGTGCAACCGGTTCTGGCAAACTGTACAGAACCATGGTCCGGGATTTAATTCGATTCCGGCACGGACCAATAGGATACGGAGCAGCAATGCCGGAAGATGTTGCTCCGTTGGTAAAAATGTGTAGTTGTTGCTGAGGTTGACAGCCCTTGGCCGAAAAATTTCGGGTCATTCCGGTACGTAGAACCGGCTGTCGGGGAATGACTCATCCCAGTATACTGCGGTGCCCGATTAAATAGTTCGCGATAAATCTGTTAACCAGAAAGTGATTAATTTGAATTATCTAGTTTCGATTATAAATCTTTGTTCTCATTTGTAACATCAAAATTTTCTAGGTCCTTATTCTACAACGATCTAAACTATTGTTGCAGTTTGATTGGTATTCAAAATAGACAAAATCAGTTTAAGTTCATAACAGTATTTTTATGAAATTATACTTAAATTTTTTTATGAACGAAAATTTTATATAAATCGCCAAATTGAAATTTGCGAATAGTATTGTGAGTATATTATTTTTATATTATATATTTTTTATATTTTTAGAAACTGTAATTTTACTGATTAGATAAAATTCATCCTGTTTTCTATACATATTTAAAACGAAATTTGTATCGCATTGGATCATAATATGATCATTTATAACAATATTATGATAAATGATAAATATCATGATGCAATATTTTGACGTTATTTAATCATAATTTGATATTTTTTAAAATTGTTACAATAACGATAATATGTTTAGACAACAATCATAATTTTAACCACAACCATGAGATCAAAGATTTATAATCGAAACTAGATAATTCAAATTAATCACTTTCTGGTTAACAGATTTATCGCAAACTATTTAATCGGGCACCGCAGTATACTGGGATGAGTATCGTAGTAAACTTGATGAATACAAGAAAGTTGTTCGTAAAGCCAAACGAGACTGCTGGAAACATTTTTGTGAACAGGTATCGATGTATCGAAGATAAAAAATTCCTATCCAAAACTCATGTCCAACCGGAATCTATGGTCGATGACACGGGCAGTAGGCTAGAGGATATGGATGAGACAATGAAACTTCTAATTGACTCCCATTTAGCACATGGTATATCGAATAACATAGATGAACCTATATTGGAGGAAGGGGAGGCTAACACGAAAATTGTAATTACATCTGATGTGGTTAAAGGGGCAATCAATAGCTTCGCTCTCTATAAAGCGGCAGGGCCGGGTGGCATTTTCCCAGCACTCTTACAGATGGAAGCGGGACTGGTTTCGTACATCTGTCTCAGATATTTACTGCATGTTTCAAATTCACATATATCCCCATTAAATTATACCCATGCTAGAGAAACCTAGCTATGCGACACCTAAGTCTTATCGACCGATAAGTCTTTTAAAAAGGTTATAAAATTCAACATTTACGTTTTTGCAGTTTGGACAAGTCCAGTGCAGGGATTTTTGGGGATCTGCAAGAGCATCGGCATCTCGAGCTTTGAGGCCACTACACTTTAAGTGGTAGCACCCATCACATAGCCAACAGGATACCATACGGTCATTGCTAGAAATTTGACAATTTTCGTTAGAACATTCCATAATTGTTAAATGTTGGACAACACAGTAAATTATAGATGAAAATGGTAATGCTCTCTTACAGCTTATCAAATACACAAACCAAATTAGCTCCTTCCTACTTAAAACCTTAGAACGCATAGTCGATAGTATGGTTAAAATCAGTATACCCGACAAAGACCTAAAATTTAAGCAGAATGCTTATGTGGAAACCGCCTAAAACGGAGTTGTCCATCCTTTGATAACAAACTATATACACTGGCGCCTTTAATAACGTGATACTCTTATCCAACGCCTAGACCAGTTTAATGTTGACCGGGTGCTCCGTAACTGGATCTAAGGAGCTAAGGAATAAATGGATAAGCTGCGAGATGTACGATATAACTATCAGGAAAAAGGTATTTCACGGTATACCACAGGGTGGCATTTTGTCATCTTTACTCTGGGTTACCACGATTAAAAGCCTCCTAAGGACCCTAACCGATAAAGGACTTAGACCTGTCTGCTATGCAGACGATGTCGTAATACTTCTAAAGGGAAAAATTACTTGTGTAGAAGAAATGAGGTGGCTCTAAATACGGCCTTAATCTATGCTCAACCGCGAGGCCTCAATGTTAACCCACAAAATCGGAAATCTGTCCTTTCACAAGAAAGACAAAAATTTCTACGTATACCGAACCTTGCTTCCTGGGCAAGAAGATACCAGTGAAAGAAAATGTTAAGTACTTAGGTGTAATCCTCGACCGAAAATTAAAATTAAGACACCACATAGAGGATAGGATCCACAAATCATATCCGTGCTCGTCGATATGTAGGAGAACTATAATAGGCATGAAATTCTAGCTTATGCTTCAATAATTTGGTGGACTGCTTTAGACAAAAAGTACAATATCAAACTACTACAGGGAGTTCAGCGTACATGCTGCTTGGGTATATGTGGTGCCATGTGTACTACTTCAACCAAGGCTCTGGAAACGTTGGTAGATATTCCACCCATTGAAACATATTTAAGATATGAGGCGGTTCTTTACTTTAAGCGAACTGGTCAAAAGCGGTTGTAGCACACGTCATCAATGTATACTGGACATATTGGAAGGTTATATACAATCATCGGACGTGCCTGATCGTATACCAGTAGGAATCCTTTGTCACACGGATGGCTCTAAATTTGGGGATAAAGCCGAAATATACCTTCCAAGCAGAAGTACGAGCAATAACATAAGGTATTAAATTGGATTAGAATAAATATGGCGTCCACAACGATTAATATATTTGCCAACAGCCAGAAGGCAATTAGGGCGATATCGGGAAATAGAACTAAATCTAAGACCGTATTGGATTGTAAGAAAACTTTAACTGAATACTCTCCCAGAGGTAAGGTTCACATCGTATGAGTACCAGCCCACTCCGGAGTAGTCGGTAACGAAAGAGCGAATGTAATAGCTTTAAAGGGTAGGGAGCTCGAGGCAGTTAACCTTACAAACGCAAAACCATTCTACGCAACAAAAGCTGAACTAAAAATATAGGTGAGAGAATCCCATAAGACCCCTTGGAATAATGAAACAGTGGGAAGAACCACGAAAATGGAGTGACCCTGATGAGAACAAGACGAAAAATCTCCTTAAATGGAACAAGTCTGAAGTTAGTATGATAGTACGTATTCTGAGTGGACACACAGGACTATGAGCACATTTATGCAAAATTGAACATGCGTATTCAGGCTTATGTAGAGCATGTGGAGAGGACAGTGAAACTCTGATGCAATTTCGTCGAAGTTAGATCCAAGTACCTTGGAAGTGATGTTATTCCGGAAATAACATTCCTGACTAAAACTGATTGGAAGATTCTTAGGAATTACGATCCTGAACGTAATTCCTAAGTTTAATTCATCCGAAGGTGTATTTCTTCGGATTTTATGTAATATACATTCTTATATCAGCCTTATCTATTCTAATACTGATTGGAAGATTCTTAGGAATTACGTTCAGGATACTCAGTTTCTGAACACTGAAAAATAATTCATTCAGTTCCACCATTTTTTCTCTCAAGATAAGAAGCGCACAACAGGCCGATTGTGGACTATTTTCAAAAAAAGTCTACTCGAACGAAAACGATTATTTTTTTCATTAGTATACAAATTCATTATCAAATCGATGTAATACGATATAAGATATTAAGGGATTAGTTCTTAAATTTCGTATATTATATGTGAGGTTAAGCTTGTGTAGAATTAAGCACAGTAAAGATGTATTATTATCCATAGATTAAGATTAAACATTAGAAGCAATATTTTGAATGATTTTGCACTGAAATTTGATTAAATTATTATAATTTGTATAATCACATCTTAAATCTTCCAAAAAGTAACCCATGTTAGATGCCATATGGCCATAAGGTAATTTACTAGAACTAAATATTTCATCAAAAATACCCAAAAATAATTGCTAAATATTTGTCACATCAAATTAAATAGCATTAAGAAATATAGTTCTTTCATAATAATTAGTTGCAATTTTTAAAAATTAACATATTTCAATATTGTTTCATTTTTTTTTCAAAGAGTGTGCTATAATTATGAAATAGTTTTTTTATAGATAATTTTGTATAAAAAGTCCAATTACCGTTATTTTGCCGTCTTACGCCGAATTTTGATACTTATTACATAAACTGGACTTCGTTCTTGAATTTGTCATCAATCATGTTTTTCTGACTTAATTAATTGCAATAATATAAAAAGAATAAAAACTTACCACAAGGTGCGCTATAATTTTATATTTGTATAATAAATTTTAATAGCTTTATCTTCATTTTTTAATAAAATATAAAAATTCTACCAAAAAAGCCCATAAAATCAAAAGCCCCAAAATGCAAGAACAAAATACATATAAAATGTTGCAGAACTGCCACCACCTTCTCCTTGTAGCTATCTTAATAAAACAAAACTTTGCATCTTCTATGTTTTAGAAAGTGAAAAGTTTTAAATACCGTAGTGAAATTGTATTCAAACGTTGTATTGGTAGTTTTTTTAAAATATACCTACTTTAAAGGTAATTACGAATATTATATCTAATTAGCATTTTAACTCACAATTTTAACACATTGATGTTCTTAGAGGCTCCCTTGCAAATAAAGAATTACATGCAATTTCTCTTACGAAGAAGTGGCCACAAGGACCTACTGTAATAAGTTGAGCACATTTAGAGTAAGCTTAATATGTTTTGTACAAATATAATCCATTCCAAACTTTTTTTCCATCTGTTCATAATTGGTAGTCGTTCACATCAAAAAATCATTTCATTACCAATAAGGCTATCTTAATAAAAATTATACACAAATATGATTTTTGGACGTATGAATCAGTTTCAGAAAATTACTTAAACGCACATAGATAATCAAAGTTTTCAGGTTAAAATTCAACATAAATGCGTATTTTGTATATATAAATCATTATACAAAACTTTTCCGAATCGATACATATGTAATTTGCGTTAGCTCCCATGGGTTTACCAGGGTTTACTTCTGAGAATCACTTATTACCTCATAATTCATTATTGAACTCGAAGTGAATATGTTCTGTGTATAGTTAAAACATTCTGCAAAAAATGTTTTCGAACTAGCCTATTATTGTTCATAGCTCATTTAAACGAATGTTGTCCATTAAAAATATTAACTTTGGAGTAAAGCTCGACAGGAATATTTTTTAAAAGTCATTCTTCCAAATATGATTATCATCTCCCAATCAAACTTATTTGTTTTAACTTGGTTAAACTTGTTTATACCCACCATCAAAAAAGATAAATGGGGCCCCTTCAGAAAATGAAGACCTTAAGAAGCAATGAAGTTCGACGTAAAAAGGTTTTATAGGAATTTAAATAATTTTGATAAATTCATTTTCATTAAGTCATTTTCATAAATCCACAATTGACACTACCCCCTATAAGGTCCCCTCCAGAAAATGACTTTAACGCTCATTTCTGACTAAAAAACAATTACAGCGGTAAAATTCTACATAAACAAATTTTTGCGAGTCAAAAGCTCTCTATCAAATTTTGCAAAGATCAGTCCTTTATCGATCCTATCCCTCATATAATTTTCAAAGGCTCAAAAATTAAAATAATTCTTATATAGTTTTTTTTTTAATTTTGCAAATGTTAAAACTCGTGCTCATTTTATACCCTTCAAATTTGACCCCGTATAACTCAGGCAGTTCTGGACCGATAGAGAGGAATAGTTGTGTCTTTTCCTAAGCAATTAGGTAATGAAAATCGAAAAATGTGTTATTTCCTAATTCTTAAACAGTTTCCGCAGAAACCATGAAATATAATTCGATCAATAATCTTTAAAATTAAAACAATCGATCCAAAATTGATATCAACTTCGTAACATAACAAAATAAACAAGTAATAGTTTCATATTCGGCTGTGTCGAATCTCATATACCCATAATCAAAACGTCTATCATATAAGTACAGAAAAAGGACTGCTCCCCTATAAACATCAGGGTGGTATTTGGAATATGACATAAATCAATTATGTACTGAGCTCTTTTAAAATAACAAAATATTAATTTTTTTAAACAAAATATATTTGGTAAATTTTTAAACCGTGAACGTATGATTATTTTTCTGAAGAGGACCTTCGTATGCGTCAACTATGAACTGATAACATGAAATTGTGTACAAAGATTTTATTTTGTATTTGTTATTTGGTGATGTCAAATTTCATCGTAATACTCGTATTTTAAATAATGAAACTCGTATTTTAATAACCTAAACTCTTTTCTAAAGGAACCTTTTACAGGGGCTAGGGTCAGTCATTAACTGAATGATGAATTATGTTCCTAAGTATATGTCGATTTTCTTCGCTGTACTAGTAAATTTCTGAATTTTATGCATCAAATTTTCTAAAGAGGATCTTATATTATTGACCTCTCATTATAACATTTTGTAGACAGATTTTGGTCATATAGAATTTGTTTACATTGAATATCACCTCTGCACCCGCATTTTTGACAGTAATTAGCGTTAATGTAATTTTCCAAAGGGGACTTACATATATGGGGAATAGGATGAATTACTAACACATTTTGCTGTACTTTTTGTTTAATTAATTTTCTGAAGGGGACCTTATATGAGCGTTAAAGTAATTTTCTCAAGGGGACCTGTATGGGCGGGAGAGATCCAAATTTATGAGCCAATCCAAAAAATGGTGTAGAGATTTGGCTCGTAAGAAACTTACGTGTGTCGCATTTCATCGTTTAAATCGTATTTTTAAGCTAGTAATGAGCGTTAAAGCCATTTCCTGAAGTGGACCCAATAGAGGGGATAAGGTCAATTATGGACCTATCCATATAAAAGTTGGTAAATAGATTTTGGTTCGCGAGGAACTTAATAGTGTGAAATTGTATTCCTATATTCGTATTTTTAATCCAGTAATGAGCGTTAAAGTAATGTTTATTATTAAATTTTATTTTATATGCACAGAGAAAATGACAGATAGTAACCGAATTTTACAATAATTACAATCGAATTAGGGTGTAGTTATGAGAACCGACTGAATTTGATTGGAAACAAATTCGGTTACCAAAGAATTTGTTTCCAATCGAATTCAGTAGGTTCTCAGAACTATACCCTAATTCGATTGTAATTATTGTAAAATTCGGTTACTATTATTGAATATATGGTATACACAACTTTTGTTGATTATTATTCGGTAATCTTTATTGACATTATTAATATTTACAACTGAAATATTATTTATTAAAACCCAATATGTGGACGGTATTTTAAAATATATTTAATTTTATTTAAAATATTTACAATAAAACATCGGTATAAACTTACAAAACTTATATATATATATATATATATATATATATATATATAATATAATATATATATATTATATATAATATATATATAATATATATATATTATATATATATATATAATATATATATATATATATATAATAATATATATATATATATATATATATATATATATATATATATATATATATATATATATATATATAATTTGATGGTTGATGATAGAAATTTAGATTTTGATCTTCTGCCTGTCCAGCAATTTTAGTGCCTTTCCGCAGCTGTAAAATTATGAAAACTTATAGAAAATAACACAAAATAGATTAGACGATATAAAACATATTAAACATTACCTTTTCAATCCGATCTTTTCCCATTTATTTATCCTCAAGTGTAATTAAGCTTTTTTTACATATAAATTCGTTTTATTTTATTTATTTTTATATACATCAACTAAAATTACCAACTTATTCGTTGTGAACATCGAATTTAGTTCCTTTAATAATATTTTAATTTTAAATAATTTTTCCATTGATAATTATCTTTTACTTTTTACTATTTTTTTTTTTGTTGCAGCGATCCCAAATAAACGTCGGCTTCATTTACTGAATTCACAAAACAAATTAATAACCGGTACAATTCAGTTCAAATTATTGATATGGAAATTGTTAAAACCTCAATTCGATTATATATATGTTTTTTTTGTACTGAATAAAGAAAATTTGTTAATTTTACAGATTTTTAATAACAGCGATACAATTATAGTTAATTTAACTAAATTTTTATCACGATAATAGTTTTCTCTCATAAGACATAATTTTATAATAGATTTTGGGAAAAATAAAAAAAATAAATTAATTATGTTGTCAGGCAGTCCTTAAATTTTTTATCACATTTTAAAAAATTAAACAAAAATAATTTACTTAAACTAATTTACCTTTTTTTAAAGTGCAAAAAATAGCTTTACAAAAGTATTCGAATTTTTTGTATACCTCATATTAAGATTAGCATTATGAAGTAAAAATAAATAATTAAAATGAAATTAATGTTTTGTATAGTAGCCTTTGTTTTTAAAATCAACTTATAGTTTTGGCGTTATTATGTCCCATTCTCCATGCAAAGGTTTTGGAGGATAATGAGTAATTTAAAAGTTGTTCTTGTAAATATAACAGCAAATTTTCAATGGAATTCGACACTAATTTTTATTCAGAACTTCGTCGTCCTGTATTGACAGCAGTTTTGGATAATTCGTTTTTAAAAAAACTATAACATAACAAATTTTTTTTAAATTGTAAAATAGGCTTAAAAAATTAAAAAAATAGAAAACGAAAAATAACATAATTCCTCATTCCGAATTTAATGAGGCCTGAACTATAACTGACGACTTTTGGTTATTAAAATAGGAGTTTTCCTTATTTAAAATATGAGTATTGCACTGAAATTTTGCATAAACAGGTTCTATACAAAAGAAATGTACAAAATTTTATAGTATTGGTTCATAATTCAGGCATATAAAGGTCCTCTTCAGAAAATTACTCATAAAAATTGAACTAAAATATTTGGTTTTTAAAAACTTATATTTTGTTAGTTCAAAAGAGTTCGGTACATTATTGACTTAAGCCATATTCCAAATATCAAATATCGATTGCGAATGTTGTTTTCCTCGTTGGATGTAGCAGAGGCTTGGGTTATACGTTTTTTTCTTTTATCTCCTCTTAACCTTTTAACAATTTATTTATTTTAGTTTTAAGATTTTAACTATTTATTTTTGCTTTTAAACAGTTTTTTATAGTTAAATTTATTTTTTTAATTTAAACTTGGTAACAAGTTAATTATCGTTGTTTAATTTTTAATTATCTTAACTTAACTTTCGGTGATTTCAATTTTCTTTTTTTGTTATTTTAGTGATTTTATTTGCCACAAGGGTCACAATACCACATCTTCTCACCAGTTCTTCAAAACGAAAAAAAGGGCAGAATCTTTCCTCTTGGCTCGCCAAATTTCCTTCGCGACGCACACTTTATATATTTTATTTTTCCGCCATTTAAATTGTTTTTTTTAATAAAGTATTTATCAACGTTACTATCTATTCGATTTATTCTTAAACGTCAAAAGAAAATTTTTGCGTTGTCAACTATAAAAGTTTGTTTATTTTCAGCAACAGTGTGCACACGACTAAAATTAATTTTCTCTTCATTTGGAAATATTTCGCCGCATGAATATTACATCTGGCAGCTTTTCCATACTAGATTAGGTCAAAATTACATCAAATCCGAAGAAATACACTTAGGCCACAATCGGGCCTGTTATGCGCTCCTTATCATGAGAAAAAAGCAACTGAATAAATGATTTTTCAGTGTTTAGAAACCCTTGGATACTTGGATCTATCTTCGACGGATGCCTAGCAGTGGTAAAGAAAGTGCATCAGAGTTTCACTGTCCTCTCCACATGCTCTACATAAGCCTGAATACGCATGTTCAATTTTGCATAACTGTGCTCATAGTCCTGTGTGTCCACTCACAATACGTACTATCATACTAACTTCAGACTTGTTCCATTTAAGGAGATTTTTCGTCTTGTTCTCATCAGGGTCACCCCATTTTCGTGGTTCTTCCCACTGTTTCATTATTCCAAGTTCAGCTTTTGTTGCGTAGAATGGTTTTGCGTTTTTCAGGTTAACTGCCTCGAGCTCCCTACCCTTTAGAGCTATTACATTCGCTCTTTCATAACCGACTTCTCCCGAGTGGTACTCATATGATGTGAACCTTACCTCTGGGAGAGTATTCAGTTAAAGTTTTCTTACAATCCAATACGGTCTTAGATTTAGTTCTATTTCCTGATATCGCCCTAATTGCCTTCTGGCTGTTGGCAAATATATTAAGCGCTGTGGACGCCATATTTATTCTAATCTAATTAACTTCCTTCCCTTATTGCTCGTACTTCTGCTTAGAAGGTATATTTCTGCTTCTGGATCTTCAATACAGAATCCCTGACCCACTTTATCCCCAAATTTAGAGCCATCCGTGTAACAAAGGATTCCTACTGGTATTTGCTCTAACGTTCCACTTGACCAAGACATTCTATCTGGGATCAGCGTTTCAAAGTTTGCGACTTACCCTGTGTCTGGTATACGATCAGGCACGTCCGATGATTGTGTATAACCTTCCAATATGTCCAGTATACATTGATGACGTGTGCTACAACCGCTTTTGACCAGTTCGCTTAAAGTAAAGAACCGCCTCATATCTTAAATATGTTTCAATGGGTGGAATATCTACCAACGTTTCCAGAGCCTTGGTTGAAGTAGTACACGTGGCACCACATATACCCAAGCAGCATGTACGCTGAACTCCCTGTAGTAGTTTGATATTGCACTTTTTGTCTAAAGCAGTCCACCAGATTATGGAAGCATAAGCTAGAATTTCATGCCTATAGTTCTTCTACATATCGACGAGCACCGATGTGATTTGTTGATCCTATCCTTTATGTGGTGTCTTAATTTTAATTTTCGGTCGACGATTACACTTAAGTACTTAACATTTTCTGTCTTTAGTATCTTCTTGCCCAGGAAGCAAGGTTCAGTATACGTAGAAATGTTTGTCTTTCTTGTGAAAGGACAGATTTCCGATTTTGCGGGTTAACATTGAGACCTCGCGGTTGAGCACAGATTAAGGCCGTATTTAGAGCCACCTCATTTCTTCTACACAAGTAATTTTTCCCTTTAGAAGTATTACGACATCGTCTGCATAGCAGACAGGTCTAAGTCCTTTATCGGTTATGGTCCTTAGGAGGCTTTTAATCGTGGTAACCCAGAGTAAAGATGACAAAATGCCACCCTGTGGTATACCGTGAAATACCTTTTTCCTGATAGTTATATCGTACATCTCGCTCCTTAGATCCAGTTACGGAGCACCCAGTCAACATTAAACTGGTCTAGGCATTGGATAAGAGTATTACGTTATTGAAGGCGCCAGTGTATATAGTTTGTTTTCAAAGGATGGACAACTTCGTTTTAGGCGGTTTCCACATAAGCATGGTGCTTAAATTTTAGGTCTTTGTCGGGTATACTGATTTTAACCATACTATCGACTATCCGTTCTAAGGTTTTAAGTAGGAAGGAGCTAAGACTTATCGGTCGATAAGACTTAGGTGTCGCAAAGCTAGGTTTCTCTAGCATGGTGTAACGAACCACCGTTAAGGTTTCCAATCTCCTGAAAGCTATGCTACCTGTTTCCGGCCGTGCTCAGGGATAATGGGCTGGTCCTTACCTTCTTTGAAAATTAGAATCTGGTTCCCTACAAGAAACATTAAAATTCGGTAGCAAAATCCCATATCGAATACCATCAAAATAAAACAAAACAAAGGAGAAATGTAATTTGTTTGAAGCTTTGTCCGAGAGGTAAAGATGGATTTAACTTCACAATGCTCTATTACCCACCCATCCTTGCTAACTTTCGCCCTATCCTTAGTTAGCCCAATTCATGCATTACCTTACTTTGACCTAACTTTTCGTCTAAAGGAAAAAACTATCTAGTTATTCATTTTAATAACGAGAATGTATATTTAAATCATATTCAATGTTGAATGAAAAACTAAATTCTATATCATCAAACATTTGAAAGACGTTTTCGATACTAAATTACAATAACATTTAAACAACAAAACAAACAATAAACATAATAAATAAGAGTATATAAGTGTAAAGTGTTTTTTTTTTTTTTTTTTTTTGTGTAACTAAAATAATATGCTATTTAAATTACAATTACAAATTAATTAAAATTAAACAATTAACAACAAAATAAACAAGGAGTAAATAGCATTATATTTTAGCGAATTAATTTTAATATATAAAAAAAAAATAGTTTTAAGTATTTAAAGTTTAATTTTTAACTAATTTGCCAAAAAAAATGTTTGTTTTTTTTTTTTTTTTAAGTAGAGTTTAAGTATTAAATCATTTTGAATAAATAAGATTTTAAGTGAAAATTTTAATTTCTTTTATGAATATATTTTTTTTTTTTTTAGATAATGCACTCACCAATCATACGAAGATTCCTTTGTTGACACAGGCCTGTTGTCCGGATCTTTTGTTGATTGAAACTTCTTATTTTACCTCAATATTGATAAAATTTTCACTTGTTTTGGTTAAATTAAATACTAGGTGTAGGGTACTTGTACTTCAGGATTAGTTAGGTGTTATTGTTAGGTAAAAATTTGAAAAATTATATGGTTTTGCATTAAATGTAAAATACGATAGTGAAGAGAAAGTGTATATCCATTTCCAAGTTATATTGTCAATCTGGATTTTAAACGTATTCAATTGACATCAATGCCTTGAATTTGATGTTGCCACGACCTTGCTTCAGCACCGTTGCATCCGATGTAGATAATCCTGTTGAGAGAAGAAAACATAAGTTCTTGTGGCATAAGATACATGTTCTCGGGCGAGACCCTGTATCAGCGTAGAAAAGTTGGAAATTTATGTGATTTAATCCAGAAACCTTGTTGCGAATCGTCCAAGGCTCCTGGATTAAAGCTATATGTATCTTACCTGTGTTAATTTTAGCCATCAGAGCGTTTGTGGCCGTCTCGCTCCGATGGAGGTTTATTTGGATAACTTCAATCATTGTCATCCACTTAAACTGTCTTCCAGCGAGTTAGTGATCACCTCCTCGCCCGTTGGATTTGGCTCCTCCGGGTAACCTGAAGTGGCTATTGATGGCACTGCGGTGTCCCTATCAGGCATAGGAAGAGCAGTCTTTTTAATCGACACTTTCCCAATTTTGGAGAGCTCTGCTGTTCTGTCTTCTGGCGAGTGAGTGATTTCCTCCTCGCCTTTAGGATTTGACTCCTCCACATTGCCAGTACTTGCTAATGATGCTTTGGTTACTGTCTTAGGTGTTTTAGTGTCCTTATCGGGAGCGGTTTTAACAGCCCTTTCAATCGGCGCCTCTCCGATTTTGGAAATGGCAGCTGTACCTTCTTTTGGCGAGTTAGTGGTAACTTCCTCGCTTTTAGGATTTGACTTCTCAACGTTATCAGTAGTTGCTACTGATGCTGTGTTCTTAGGTTTTTTAGTGTTCTTTTCGAGGCTTGTTGTAACAGCCCTTCCAATCGGCACCTTCCCAATTTTGAATATGACAGCTTTAGAGGCGAAGTAAGCCCTACCTTTATTCTTGGCAAGACTAGCCATAGATTTCTGGTCGATACCTATTACAAATAAAGTTCCCTCAGGTTCTTCTTTCCTGTAAAGACTTCCCATTTTTCCACGGCCAGCTCAGCATTTTGACCACCAAGAATTTCCAGTATACGTTCACTTGTCAGTTTACTGCCCCATCCTTTTATGTATACAGTGGACTTTAAGAGCACCGGAAGCTCGCTCTTTATATTAAAATTTCTATTAATGGTCAGGAAATAAAGGGATTTTTAGACGGCGGTGCCACGTTTACTTGCCTAGACCGTAATTGTATGAGCTTTATACAAAAGACCGGTCTAACAATTCACGTGTTTCGTGGTATGTCACATGATATCAACTTCTATTTAGTCCCTACTCTGAGTCGTGAGTTATTCTTGGGAGTCGATTTCATGAACGCTTTTAATTGGTTAGCCAATATACAATGTCTCACGACAAATGGTATAAATCTTTGCGAAGATTAAGAAGATACCCTAGATATTAAAACTCCCAAGTTGGATTATAAACAGAGACAAAGATTGGATTTGGTAATTGCAATGTTCCCCTTCTATACAAAGAAGGGCCTTGGTAAAACACATTTGGAAACGCATACAATAGGCAATCGTAATGCAATTCCGGTGAAAGATCAATATTACCCTGTATCCCCGGCGGTGCAAAAGTTAATATATGGAAAGTCCTTGGAATCATCCGGTTACTCTCGTACGAAGGGGCGAAAATAATCTGTTATGCCAAGGATGCATATCCATTGCTGCCCAGTCGATTGGCAGATACAATCTATATTTCGAGTGTCGACTTAAAAGACGAGTTCTAGAATATACCACTAGAGTCATCTAGTAGGGAAAAACTGCTTTTACGGTACCTGGATGACCATTTTATCAATTTTATGCCAGACTATGCTACCATTGCGGCACCAATCTTTAAAATGCTGTAAAAAGTAAACAATTGAAGTTTACTGAAGAAGCTAAGGTTGCTTTTGATAGCCTCAAGAAAGTTCTGACTACGAGCCCACTTCTTAACCATCCAAACTACAAGCGATTCTACGTTCAGGGTGACTTTTCAGACTTAGGCATTGGTGTGGTTCTTTTTCAGAAAGATGATTCTGATGGAGAGCACTCAATAGCTTTTTTCTTGCATAAACTGAACCCAGCACAGAAAAATTATTTAGTCAATGAACGTGAATGTTGTCTTGGCGATTAAGAAGTTTAGGGCCTATATAGAATTGATGCCATTTACGGTGATCACGGATCACAGCAGTTTTAATTGGCTTATGTCGCATCGAGATCTAAACGGCCGGTTGGCGAGGTGGAGTCTGCATTTATAGGCGTACGATTTCGAAATTGAACATAGGCAGGGGAAGGAAAATGTAGTACCCGATACCCTATCGCGCTATGATATGGACGAAATATCACTAAACGTATTTATCTAGATTTTAATTCGGATGCATTTCGATCGGAAGATTTGAAAGTGGTCGACGGTTTTGTCTGAAAACGGACCAGGCATTACGACGGTGTAGCCATTAGTGAAGATTTCGTTTGGAAGTTGTGGGTACTTTCAGAGTATAATATATGTTTATAATTAATGAGTCATAATTCCCCACAAGTTTCGCATGGAGGAGTGGGTAAAACCCTAAGTCGCGTCTGAGCAGTACTGAGTTCTGTACATATCTTTTATTTGTATAGTAGTCCAGTGAGATCCATAGATCTAAGCTGGTTACATTTGTAACCGTCTTTACCCTATTAGTAGGTGCAACCCCATCAAAACTTTCCGGTACAGTGCCATTAAAAGCTTAAGGGTAATAACACAATTCTGAGTCCGGTATTACAGAGAACCGATATCAAAGGACAATTAAAAAAATACAGATTGGAAGACCAATATATATTTGTTCATTCCGTAAGCAGACTGTCACAGAGCAGGGATATAAATGATTGATAGTACAGAAACTTCTGTTTTGTTATATAATATAGGTATAATATGTACCTGTTGATATATTGAAATTGTAAATAATTGTTGTTATTTCATTTTAAATAGTTGTCAATTCCATGAATTTCACCGATTTTTTTTTTTTGGCATCTTAGTGGTGTTTTAGTTCCTTCTGTTCGTTCTTCCCAAGGGCATTTGAATTCCAAAGAACCTCTAGAGAAAGGAAAGATTAGTTTTTTACTTTTGATAATAAAATTTTCTAAAAGAATCTTTGTTATGAGTTTTTTACAAAGTTTTATGTTCAAACAATCTTATATAAAAATGGTAGTACCTAGTTTTTGTTTAAAGTGAAAATGTCGAGGGACAATTCTCGCCAAAGATCTAAGGATTCAGCCTGAAATCTTTGGTGGTTTTGGTCCTTGTCATTTTCGGCTATCTTTATCAGAAGACTTACATGAGTCGTCATAAAGTCCAGATCTTCCATTTCGTTTCCCAAAGTGGATGTATGGATAATTAAAAGGGGTATTTCTCGCCAAAGTCTCTAGAGTTTACTCTACAAGCTTTAGTGGACTTAGTCCTTGTATTACAATAAATAATAATTAACACTATAATTAAATTATTTTTTTATACTCACGAATCTTACACGGATTTAAAGGCCTGTTAAAAGTTTAGGGTCCGTTTGAATTTTAATCTGAAAATATAATAAATTCAAATAGAATTAGTAAAATTATAAAAAAAAGAATCACAAGAAAAAAATTATGAAATGAATTAAATGAAAATCTAAAAATAAATTTTTAAAGCAAAAAAGCTTATACAAATTAAAAAAATAAGAAAGTTGGTTTAAAGAAAATATAGAATAAAACTGGATTAATTTTTTATTCCTAAATATTTTATTTTTTTTATTAAATTTCTTAAATTTTATTTTCACTGTCACTAAATTCCACTCATACTTTTATCCGCCACTGCATTTTTCAAAAATTAGTTTATTTTCCAAATCACCACACACACTAAAATATTCACTTATCACCATAGAGTAATTATTTTTTTTTTGTCACAACACTTTTGTTTTTCACTGTATTAATTCTTTTAATTTATTTCACCCCGGATTAATTTACCATCACTTTAGTTTTCAGTTCCACTTTCATTGTTATTCACATTTATTTTTATTTAAAACACCGCACACATTTAATCGTCCCTGTAAATTTCCGTTTTAAGTTTTTATTCACCGTCAACTATTCATTCGCACAATATTTATTTAAACTTTTAATTTTTGTATTCCACTTTTGTTCCACACTGTAAATTTCACATTTAATTTTGTATACAGCCTTTTTTTCAATAATATACTTTTAATTTATTTTTCGCACACTTTAATTATCGTCACAACATTTTTGTTCCGCACTGTAATTTCTTAAATTTCCTTTTCACTTTAATTTATTAATTTTTTTACATTCAAATTGTCCGTTCGCGCAAATTTTACACCCACTGTATTTTTTAATTTTTATTTTTAAAATCCAAAACAAACACTTTAGATTCGTATTAGGTTAGGTTAGGTTTACACAGGTAGCCAATTTCGGCTTTACTTGGGTCCATGTTGATCCCTTTGTAAAAATACCTGTAAGAAGAAGAAAAGAGAAGAGAAGAGAGGGAGAGATAGAGGAGAGTGAAAGAACAGAGACAGTTGCTAAGAGAAAGAGATGATGAGAAATGAGAAAGCCAGGGCAGCTGCCGTGAATGAGTAGTGTGAGTAATAGGATTCACACCCATTTTGACAAATTAATGAACTCTAAAAGACGTTCTAATTGAATGTTTGACAATTCGGTTAGATCAACAAAGTAGGTCGATCCAAGCGTCTGAAAACGAGCCTCCGCCAAAGCAAATTTACAGTGGCCAGTGATTATCGATATCAGCCTATTTAACTACGGTCTTTGGAGACCAAGAAGATATTTAGACCTTTGACGATCCATTTGTGGCCACAGTACTCTACATGTTGCGCACGTATGTTCACGCGACCATTTGTCGCGAGCGATGCAGAGGCATTTTTCACTGATTTGCCTCTTAACTGCAAGTAGTGGTATACCGCAGAACTGATCTATGTCCATTCTGCTAAGCATAGTGCCAGCTCTTGCCAATGTGTCAGCAATACCGTTGCCATACGAATTCCCATGTCCCTTTACCCAAATTAGGGTGATGTTCGAATGTCTCGCCATCTCATTGAGAGACGTCCGGCATTCATGGAAAATTTTGGATGTGGAGAACACACCAGTTAGGGATTTAATAGCAGCTTGACTATCAGTATAAATTCTGATATCCCTATTAGATATCCGTTGGATCCGTCTGTATACACTCGAAAGCAATTATTTGGCGGAAGGAGAGATTCCTCATACTCCGAAGAGATATGATATTGGAACTTTCTCACTAGAGACGGTACTGGATTACAATAATCAACAATGTACTGATTATCCGGTATAAGATCTATGATCCTAGCATGGCCTATGGAGCATTGATTCCACTTGCCAGTTACACACAGTCTGGCCGCTGTTGACATAACCAATTTCCTCGCAAGGAGATCGACCGAGAGACAGTTGAGCATAGTGAAGAGCGCCTTCGAAGGAGTTGTTCTGAGAGCGCCTGTAATAAGAAGCGCAGTTGATCTCATTACTTTTTCTAGTTGTTGTCTGAGTGAAGCCTTTTCAAGCGCCTGCCACCAGACAACAACCCCATATAGCATAATATGTTTAATAACTGCCTCAAAGAGCCAGTGAACATACATTGGATTTATGCCCCAGCATGTTCCTATGGCCTTCCTACAAACATATAGTGCCGTAATGGCTTTAGATGCCCTAGAGAGTACATTTGTACTTCAAGATAGTTTCTTAACTAGGATAACGCCCAGATATTTAGCGCTGTCCGAGAGTTTTAATACTTCGCCGTTAAGGCAAGGAAGAGGAAATGAAGGAATCTTATATTTGCTAGAGAAAAGCACAAGTTCCGTTTTACTAGGATTTACACTAAGACCACATTCGACACTCCACGAGCTAATGATCTTTAGTGCTTGTTCTAGCCTTTGGGATATGGTTTCAAGGTGATCGCCTGATACCGCAACCACGACATCAGCATAGGCGACTGTTTTATAGCCAAGAGAGTCTAGTTTTACCAGAATATCATTTATGGCCATGTTCCATAAGAGTGGTGAAAGTACTCCCCCTTGTGGAGTACCTCTTAAAGCTTTTCTAGAGATTACTGTATCTCCTAAGGAGGATTCAATAATCCTATTTGAGAGAAGATTCTCAACAAATCCCACAACGAGATAGAGATTGGCAGATATGTTGAGAGGCAGAGAGAAAGGATTTATCTATCGAGGTCCTAATGTGGATATCGATTATCCTTTCCAATGTTTTCAGCATAAATGATACCAGACATATTGGTCTGTAATCTTTTGCCTTAGTGTGTGAAGTTTTACCCCCCTTGGGAATAAAAATCACATTACACTTGGACCATTGAGTAGGAATGTATGACCAAGAGACCTACAGCCAAGGACCTACAAGATCTATATTGTGTTGAAGATCTGCAGGAATAATACCATCAGGGCCGGGCGCTTTGTAAGGATCAAAGCTTTTAATTGTCCAACGGATAATGTCATCTTCAATAGGCACGTGGGTTACAGTCCGCATTGAAGTTGGAGAGAAATTAGTCAAATCACTAATTGGAATACAACCAGGAAAGTGAGTATTAAGGAGAAGCTCTTAAGTCTCCTGACTACCTGAAGTCCAGCTCCCATCCATTTTCTGTATATAGCTAGGAACAGAAGGGGACTTTGACAAGATTTTACGGAGACGACTGGTTTCGGAAGAGCTTTCAACATTGCTACAGAAAACCCTCCACGAGTTCCGTTTCGCATTCCGAAACAAATATTTAAACTTATTAACGTTTGCCTTATAAAGGGACCAGTTACCTGATCTCTTAGCCTCGTTAAAAGACCGGCGACATGTCCATCTTATGCTCGCTATGTCCTTTTTTAGGCCACTGGATAGTTTGCAAGATCTCTTCGTGGCAACGCTCAGAGAACTACCAATCCAATTTGCAGCCAAATCAATACCCCTTATACTCTCTACCGTCGAAGCAGAGGGAAGAATGGTACTCTGAGAAGCTTTGTGCCTCTCCCAATTTGTTTTCCTTCTATTTAGAAAGGGTTTTGAAACTTTGACCTGGACCACTATGTCAAAGTCCAGGTAGCGGTGATCAGAGAAGGTGCAGTCATTGGAGACATTCCACTCTTTGATCAATTCTATATATTTTGTACTAATAGCTGTAATAGCTGTAATATCTATTAACGACTGTCATATTAAATTCTAATAAAAAGTCAAGTAAACTCTCACCTCTACTGTTGGTGTCTGAACTGCCCCAGACACTGTGATGAGCATTTGCATCAGCGCCAATTATCACAGGAACGTGACGTCTATTTGCTTCGCGCATTAAATCTCTGACCAGGTCGTTTGGCGGTTGTTCACCATGGTCATGCGCCATATAGCAGCTAAGGAGCCAGATGGTGGAGTTTCCGGTCTCAAGTGCCGCCGCTACCGTATCCTCATCACTGTAATCAGATAAGATGAAGATATCTAAATGGTTTTTGGCCAGAATACAGGCTCTAATATTTTTAATATTACCTGCAGGATTTGAGAACAGAAGTTTGTAACCTCTGAGAGATAGTCCAAGGATTTTGCCGTGGTGGGTCCACGGTTCTTGGACCAAGATAAGCTCCTCCCCTCTCTCAGCCAACCGGAGGAGTAAAGCAGCTGATGCTGCTTTGGAGTGGTGAAGGTTAATCTGGGTTACCATCACCAATTCCATGATCAGGAATCCTGCGAACTGTCTCCATCCTCCGCTAACTTCAGATTGCCAAGAAGCTCACCCATCGTACCTGTGGTAGACTGGGAGTCTTCTTGGTTCTCAGAACCAGCGGGATCGTCGGCCTTTCCATTATCCTCCTTGGGCGGAGCCTCCAGCTTAGTACCAGAGGCGGCGGCGCTGCGTTTGGCGTCACTGCGATAAATGCGAAGGGAGATACTATCAAAACCATAGTAAACTTTACCTCCGCATTCACGCCAACGTTTCCTTATTAAGGACCATTTCCCATCGGGGCGGAAACATTCACCACCTTCCAGTCATGGGTAGGTAGATGAGGATTTCCGCTTTGTAGGAACGCCAGAATTTCCGCCGGGTCATGTGGCTCAGTTGGGATTGTGGCAATTGATCTCGGTCTGCGAGGAATTTCGCTTACCGGGATCACGTCCAACCTTTCATCTGGCCACACTTCCCCAAGGGACTGAATAGCAAGCTTGAGCAGAAGCGCAGAGCGCTCATTTAAACCAGCTAGCAGCTTAATGTGACCCTGGTATCAACCAGCATCATCGTTTTGGGGAGCGGGTCCTGGATTCTCCTTGAGGATCTTCCAGTACACGCCTAGCATCTTCTCATGGATAGTCCCCCATTTTTCCTGGGAGATGGCTCCGTCGCTGTTGCTATGGTCAACAATAGCCCTTATCAGTGGGTTTCTAGCCACTTCACTGAAAGGTCTATTGATGACAATGGTTTGCGCCTGTTTTTGACGTTTAGTCGATGCGATCGGCGGCCCGCCGATGAACAAAAGCCCTTCTGGAAGGTGTTTTGTGCCTGGGGGAAGACTCTAGGGATACATTGGAAGAGCCCGACAACGAGTTCGAAGACTTTTCCAATGTAGGGGGAGGTACGGCAGAGGAATCCGACATCAGGGTCGACGATTCCACATTCGCACAGGGCACTTGGAAGACCTTGTTGTCACCCGAAGACAGGGATTGAGCTGACTTTGAATCAGCAAGGGCTGCTTTTGCGGCTGCAGAGGTACTCGCCACGACAGGCAGAGGTACCTCACCGCTGGGACCTTTACCCACACCCGAAGGCTTAGTGGGCGGTTTTGGTTTACAAGCAGCCAGCTTGGGCCGGCTACTTGGGGTTGTTGTTGTTGCTCCAGACACTCGCGGAGTAGTCAAGCCTGATGCTACCACCTGATTAGTCCGGACGCCAGTCACATTCGATTCACCACTCACGGTAGTTTCCAAAAATTCCTAACTGCACTTTTATTTTCACCAAAATATTTTATTTTAAAGGTTACACACTTAAAATCCATTTTCACTTACATTGTACATGTCCAACTCCAGAAATTTCATCAGCACCTACCCAATAGCTAACTATAGCCACATTCCTAAAAGAAAAATACAAAAAAATGCACTAAAAATTAAATAAATTTATACCGACCAAATCACCGAAATCACCGAAAGTTATGTTTAAAATAATTAAAAATTAAGCAAAGATAATTAAATTGTTACCAAATTTAAATTAAAATATACTGTTTAAATGGTCCGGCCATCCAGGTGGCGGATAGGGAGTGGTGATGGACCAATTGTCCTCTCCCAGCTTTAATTTCACTTAAGCTGAGGGAGGGCAGATTGTCCACCACCTGGGAATATTATATTTCCCGCGTACCAAAAAACTGTAAAAAACTAATATGGAAAATAAATAAATACGGTGCAGGGCCTAAATAACCCAGTACCGGCGGCAAGTGTTGATCTACTCGCGAGTCACGTGTCGTCGTCATCCTGTAATCGTGAGCAAAATACAACTTGGTGGAAAGTATACATCCTCCCTGAAACGGCGCTAAGCTGGGACTGGAAGAGCGAGCTTCCGGTGCTCTTAAAGTCCACTGTCTACATAAAAGGATGGGGCAGTAAACTGGCTAATGAACGTATACTGGAAATTCTTGGTGGTCAAAATGCTGAGCTGGTTCTTCCTTCCTTTTACAGGAAGGAAGAACCTGAGTGAACTTTATTTGTAATAGGTATCGACCAGAAATCTATGGCTAGTCTTGCCAAGAATAAAGGTAGGGCGTACTTCGCCTCTAAATCTGTCATATTCAAAATTGGGAAGGTGCCGATTGAAAGGGATGTCAAAACCGGCCCCGATAAGGATACCAAAACACCATCATTAGCAAGTACTGGTAATTTTGAGGAGTCAAATCCTAAAAGCGAGGAGGAAATCCCTCACTCGCCAGAAGACAGAACAGCAGTGCTGTCCAAAATTGGGAAAGTGTCGATTAAAAAGACTGCTCTTCCTACGCCTGATAAGGACACCGCAGTGCCATCAATGGTACCCACTACATCAATAGCTACTTCAGGTTACGCGGAGCAGTCAAATTCAACGAGCGGGCATGTGATCACTTGCTCGCTGGAAGACAGTTTAAATGGATGACAATGATTGAGGTTATCCAAATAAACCTCAACTGGTCGAAGAGGCACAAAGGCAAAATAAGAAAATTGTGATAGGTTGTGATGCCAACTCCTACCATGTAGTTTGGGGTAGTACAAACACCAATCGCAGGGGACAAGCCCTTAATTCTAAAGACTTGATCACATCAAAATGCTCACAAGTAAATTGGTTGAATCGTTCGAGGATAGCTGCCCTCTGCGAGAGCGGAGATCTGCCCAGGAGAAACCCTGGGTAACCGGGGAGATCCGGAATCTTGGTAAAACTCTTCGCAAATTATTTAACACGGCGTAAAAAGACCACGGTATCCTGGAACGAGAATCCTGGAAACTTTTCTGTGAACAGGTTGACTGCGTAAATGACATATCGAAAATAAAACAAGTTAGAGTGCTATATTCGGCTGTGCCGAATCTTAAATACCCTCCACCAGCTACTTTTATGTTATTAATTTTCTAATTGATCAAATATTTGTTGAAATAAGTTTTCCAATTATGTATATAAAGACAAAATTTCAGAATTCTGTGTCTATATCATTACTTGGTAATAAATATTGTGAAGTGATTTTCTGGACCTAGTATGAGAGCTACGACCAAATATGGACCGATCGTAAAACAATTTTATAGTGAATTTATGTATATACGAGCAATATTTTTGCTAAATGTATGGATATCAATATTTGGTTATGAGTTATATGCGTTTTTTCTGATTTTCGGAAGGGAACCTTGTATGTGTGTTTTTCTGAGAGGGACCTTGTGAAGGAGCTATGATAAATTATGGACCGATCGGAAAAAACATTTAATAATATTATTTCTCTGTATATGAGCAACACTTGTGCCAAACTTTACTTATATGGATATCCTTATTTAGTAATGAGCAGGGAAACCGAAAACATGCTCTAAAAAAAGTGTTTTAAGCGCTTTAAATATGCCGTAAAAAACTCAAAATATGCTCTTAAAATTTAAAATATATGCTCCAAAAATAAAATTGTTTATTATTTTTTAACATTGAAAAGCTCAAAAAGACTGAAATTGTAATGAAATAATAAGTGTTTAATGTCATATTCTATATCCTACAACATTTTTTTATAAATGTTTCATCTCATAGTTTAAAGAACTAGTATATTAGAATTCCGTTTAACGTTCAGATAACCAATAAATAACATGAAACCATTTGGTCCCCAAAAAACATATTTCAAACGACAAAGTTTGACACATTTCTTCCAGTTGTATTCATAGCTTTTAAACTGACATTTTAATCGGTGTTGTCATAAATTCTAATAATTAGTTTTTAAAACTATATTGGTCTCATGAAATCAAAAGTAATCGGTTTTATGTCCGATTTAAAATATTTTGCTTTATTGAATAAAAAACTATAACATAACGAATTTTTTTTTCAAAATTGTAAAATAGGCTAAAAAATTTAAATAGAATTTTATTTTTTTTAAATAAAGTTTTGAAAAGAAAATTAAAAATGTATAAAAACGAAAAAAAGCGAAAACATCAAAATATGCACTGAAAGAGTAAAATATGCTCTAAAAACTCGAAAATATGCCTTAAATATGCTAAAAAGTCAAATCATGCAAAATTATGCTCTTATGGGTAAAATATGCAAAAATATGCTCTAACAAATCGATGCCAAAATTCTCAAATTGGTCTGAAACGTGTAAATATCTTATCCATGAGTCCATACGACGCACAACAAAAAACATGCATTTGCATATTTTGGTTTCCCTGGTAATGAGTTATGTGCGTTTTAGTTATTTTCGGGAGGGGACCTTGTGTGGGAGCTATGACCAGTTATAGACCGATGAAAAAAAATTTCTTAGTAATATTTTGTGTATATGAATTTATGTATATAAGGCAGTATTTCTGCTAAATGTATGGATATCAATATTTGGTTATGAGTTATGTGCGTTTTTTCTGATTTTCGGAAGGGAACCTTGTATGTGTGTTTTTCTAAGATGGACCTTGTGTAGGAGCTATGATTAATTATGGACCGATCGGAAAAACATTTCACAATATTATTTCTCTGTATATGAGCAATACTTGTACCAAATTTTATATGGTACAAGTGTTTTTCGTAAGGGGAAATTGTATGGGAGCTATGGCCAATTATGGACCGATCGGAAAAAGATTTCGTGGTAATATTTTATTATGTGAGAACAATGCTTGCAACCAATTTTATATGGATATTTTAATTTAGTAATGAATTATGCGCGTTTAAGTGATTTTCGGGAGGGGACCTTGAATGGGAGATATGACCAATTATGGACCAATCCAAAGAAACTTTCATGCTTATATTTCTGTATATAAAAGCAATACTTGTACCAAATTTTATATCGATGTTCTAATTTAGTAATGAGTTATGCGCGTTTAAATGATTTTCGGGAGGGGACTTTGTATGGGAGCTATGTCCAATTATGGACCCATCCAAAAAAAATTTCCTCTTAATAAATTCTATTGTCATAAAATTTTAATTTCTAAAATTTTGTGAAGATATCGGCATTACGACGGAAGTTATTAACAAAAAACCAAATTTCCGGGAATATGTACTTTTGTATGGGAGGTATATGAAATTGTGGACCGATTCTGACGATTTTACGCAGAATTTAAGCTCTTGTGTGGAAACGAATGTATGACGATTTTTATGGAATTATCTTGCATAGTTTTCGAGAAAATTACATCAGAATGTGTAAAAAATGCTTATTTTTTTTCGAGGTTGTTTCAAATTTTGATTCATAAGTTTTCCCGATGTGAACCGATTTTGCCCATTTTCAATACCAAACAACTTAGGAAAACTAAGAACATTTTGGGTGAATTTGGTTAAATTCCATTGCTTCATTTTAACGTGAGCGTGTTTTACACAGACAGACGGACATAGCTAGATCGACTCAGAATTTCATAAGGACCCAGAATATATATACTTTGTTGAGTCTCAGATGAATATTTCTTAGTGTTACACACGGAATGACAAAGTTATATACACCCTCTATCACCACTGATGGTGGTGGAGGGTATAAAAATTATTATTCAAAACTCATGTCCAACCAGAATCTATGGTCGATGATACTGGCAGGAGGCTGGAGGATATGGAGGAGACAATGAAACTCCTAATGGACTCTCATTTTCCACCCGGTATATCGAAAAACATAGATGAACCGATATTGGAGGAAGGGGATGCTACATCTGATATGGTTAAAGGGGAATTCAACAGCTTCGCTCCCTATAAAGCTGCAGGGCCGGATGGCATTTCCCCGGCACTCTTACAGATGGAGGCGGGACTGGTTTCCGTACATCTGTCTCAAATATTCACTGCATGCTTGAAAATCACATATACCACCATTAAATGGCAGGATGCAAGGGTAATATTTATACCTAAACCAGGGAAACCTAGCTATTCGACACCTAAGTCTTATCGACCGATAAGTCTTACGTTCTTTCTACTTAAAACTTTGGAACGGATAGTTGATAGTATGGTGAAAAGCAGTATACTCGACAAAGAACTAAAATTTAAGCAGCATGCTTATGTAAAGGGACGATCGGTGGAAACCGCTTTAAACGAAGTTGTCCACTACATAGGTGCATCCTTTGATAGCAAACTGTATACACTGGTGGTATGCATTGACATCGAAGTTGCCTTCAATATCGTGCTCACTGATACCCTTATCCAAACCCTAAACCAGTTTTATGTTGACCGAGTGCTCCGTAACTGGATCAACCACATGCTAAGGAACAGATGGATAAGCTGCAAAATGCACGATCCCTCACCTTCGTAGGTCGTCACAAGGCGAAATAAAGCTGCAACCATATAGTAGTTTATAGGCGAAACTGATTGTCAAAGATCTAATTTAACTGTCAAAGACCTAACTTGAGAGAACGTATTAGTAGAAGCACAAAAATAAACATAGTTGTTCAAAAGGTACTTTATAAAAAATGTATTTTTTGGACGTTATTTTATGTGTGTTATTTGTGGAATTTTATATCCTAATGAATGAAAATATTAGTTAATTATTTTTTTGAAAATATATTTTATCTTAAAACATACTATAAACACGATATTTTGTTATTTTTATCTGCACTAATGCAAATTAAAAAAATGTATGTAAAATACTTATTTAATTTACAACTTTTCTTTTTTTCAGTTTTAATTAAAATGAATTGTCAAAGAATAAAAAATATTTTTTTTTCGTTTTTAAAATATAAATAATTTTCGGGGTTTTAAATAAATGAAAAGTGTCGCAAAAAATAATAAACATTAAGTTTAAGTGATAAGAAAAACTAATAAGTGAAGAAAATTTGAAGTTTTGTGAGTGCGTTTAGTTCTTGCAAGTTTGTTTTATTCTCACAGTCGTCTGTGTGAAGAGAATAAAGATTTTTGTTTGAAAACCGCTTCAGTTTCGCCTATATGTACTACTATATGGCTGCAACATTAACAACACGACTGTTCGTTTTTACATTAAAAAATTCGATTAAAAATATATATTTTTTGCCTTAATGTTTTATAAATTTTATGTTGCCTTATTTCAATTAATTCTTTTTATTGTTAATTTACATAAATAAATCGATTAATGTTTATACCGTTTTAGAAAATAAATTCACGAAATGCATAATTACATTAAAATGTTGTACTAAATATCTGAAAGGTAAGTGATTGGATGGAGAGTTGATTGGGGAGATCGAGAGGAAGTATTAGGTTTAACTATATTTGCAAAGTTATCATGGATGAAGAACCAAATTGTTCTTTGTGGGAGGATAGTATGACGGCAAAACACCCGCCATGTAATCGCCAAGAAAACGAACCAATTTGCAGTAAATAAATTATATATAGGCTGGTATATTTTTTTATAGTACCCATACATATTGATAATGCAACGAGTTAAATACGGTGAAAGCATTTTTAGCGGCTGGACCTAGTATGGGAGCTATGACCAATTATAGACCGATCGTAAAAACATATTTGAACTAAATTTCTGTACATAAAAGCTATATTTCAGTAAAATGTTTATTTATATCGTAATTTAGTCATAAGTAATGTGTATTTAAGTGATTTTATGAAGGGAATTTTGTATGGAACTTTGTGTGATATTTTCACGATCAGTTATGAACTGATCATGAAAATATCTTGAAATAGAATTTTTGTATACAAAACTAATATTTGAGCCAAATTTTGTATCAATAGCTTTGTTTGGTAATGAGTAATGTGCTTTGAAGATATTTTCGTAAAAATACTTTGTATAGGAGCTATGCCCAATTTTGTATAGACAAAATTTCAAAATTCTGTATCTATATCATTATTTGGTAATGAATATTGTGAATCTATGTGATTTTCTGGAGGAGGCCTAGTATGGGAGCTATGATCAATTATGAAACGATCGGAAAAATTTTCATAGTAACATTGCTGTATGTGAGAGCAATACTTGTACCAAATTTTATATGGATATCTTAATTTTGTAATGAATTATGTGCGTTTAAGTGATTTTCGGGAGGGGATTTTTTTGTGGGAGCTATGTCAAATTATGGACCGATACAGAAAATGAATGAATTCTATTGACATAAAAGTTTAATTTGTAAAATTTTGTGAAGATATCGACATTGTGACGGATGTTATTAACAAAATACCAATTTTCCTGGAATATGTACTTTTGTATGGGATGTATTTGAAGAAATTGTGGATTGATTCTGGCAATTTTCAAGATAGATCTAGTTCTTGTGGAATTATCTTGCATAGTTTTTGAGAAAATGACATCAGAATATGTAAAAAACGCTTATACGCATATTTCTTGCGAGGTTGTATTCTATTTTGATTCATAACTTTTCCCGGTGTGAACCAAATTGTACCAAATTTTATATGGATATCTTAATTTAGTAATGAATTATGTGCGTTTAAGTGATTTCCGGGAGGGGATTTGTGTGGGAGCTATGACCAATTATGGACTGATCCAGAAAATGAATAAATTCTATTGACATAGTTTAATTTGTAAAATTTTGTAAAGATATCGACATTGTGACGGATGTTATTAATAAAAAACCCATTTTCCGGGAATATGTACTTTTGTATGGGAGGTATATGAAATTGTGGATTGATTCTGCCAATTTTCAAAAGGGACAAAGTTCTTGGGTAGAAACGAATGTGTGGTGATTTTCATGGAATTATCTTGCATAGTTTTCGAGAAAATGACATAAGAATATGTAAAAAACGCATATTTTTTGCGAGATTGTATTGTAGATTTTATACCCTCTATCACCACTGATAGTGGTGGGGGGTAAAAAAACTAATAAAATAAAACAATTGGGTTACGCCTCCATTAATTTTCCACCGGTCTTCATTTTGTGTCTTCTTTTGTTTTACACATTTTCTATTATAATTTGTTCGTATACTAATATCACAGCTAAAACACTTATGGTATTTAACAGCATGGCGTATAATTGGAATGTCAAAAGTTTATTACAGCCAAAACACGAATGGGACAAACAAAATGGTGTATAAATAGGAAAATAATCGACATAAAAGGACGAATTCAGCTTATAATCTAATGAAACAATAAAAAATATTGCACATGTGAGTAAAATTAAACTAATACTAATATTGCATACTTTCCCATTTTTTCAAACCATTTGCTACTGTCCTTTTTCTTTCTGACATTAAAGTCGTATATCTTTTGCACTATAAACTCCAAAAGGTTTTTCATTTAGTGTCTCGAGCTCATACATGTTGTTTCCTAGGACTCTTGATACTCTACATTTGGTGAATTTCTTACAAAATTTCGCATTTAGATTTCTACTAAAAATACTCAATACGAAATTTCTCTTAAAAACTTGTCCGGGATAAAATTTTAATATTTGAGAGAACTTTTCTTTTATATGTGTATGTTCTCCTTTATTGTTTCTCGTATTATTCTTAATCTAATAACACTAGGTTGCTATCATCTAAAGACTTAAGTTTCCGGATGTGAACATATTTTGACCAAATAATGCCATAAAAGTTCTATTGGCGGTAAATTCAAGTCCCATTCTCTATGGTGTTCTTCTAGATATATTCTTATTGCTGATAATATGCTTTGATTAACCCTTTTTGCTGCGTTCGATTGTGGGGAGTGAACTGCAGTTCGCATATGATATATTTTGAAATGTTCCACCATTCTTCTAAACAATTTAGACGTAAACTGTTGTCCATTATCTGATTGGATTGTTTTTTAAAACTTGTTCTACTCAAAACTTAATGACATATTTAGTTGTAGCTACTCTTATAGCCTTTAGAAACACAAACTTTGTTAAATGATCTAACACTATAAAGATATTTCAGGTTTTTGATCTAGCATATTTACCTAGAAAATCTATGTATAGTTTTTGAAAGGTGTTAATCTTACATTTAGAGTTTTACATTTAACACAATTGTTAAATGTTTATGTAAGATTCATATTCGTCCAATAAAACTTGCATCATGAAGATTCCAAAGTTTTTCTTATTCCTCCACGAGATTTTTTGGCAGGTTCGTGTGCAAATCTGATTAGCTCATGTCGAAGAACCTGGTAGCCAAAATCCGACGAATACCATTCAATTTTCCACTTTAATATCTGGGAGCTTATAAATGTTTGCTAAAATAGTGTTTCTCAATTGATTATATTCTTCAGTTTCAAATTCTGTTGTTTCAAGCCCTAATAAATCTTCTGGAGAATAATTTATTTCTTTAATAGCTGGAGACAATGTATACTATATTTTTATTCTTTTTCCATTACGCTATAATTCTTTTGCGCTGGATTAAGCATCATTGAGAAGAAAGCTATAGGCCTTTCGTTATTAGCCTCATCTTTCTGAATGAGCATTGGACAAAAAATCTTTTTTTTAAAATTGGAATGTGCTAAAACTAGTGCAGATGTCAAAGCATGTTTCAATTTGTAGAAACTTTCAGTAGCTTCATTAGTTATTACGAATTTTGAACCTTTTTTGATCAAATCTGTTAATGGAGCGGCTAACGTTGAAAAAAAATTGATTTTCTGGGACCAATTTTGCCTTTTGCAAACATTCAGCTACTTTTAGTAATAGGACTAGATGTTTTTCAAAATCAGCTTAGGTTACCAGTGGATCGTCTAAGTAGACGAATACGATAGATTTAAGTTCCTCTGGAATCACTTTATCCATAAGTCAACACAGAATTTGTGCCGCGTTACATAAGCCAAATGACTTTACTGTATACTGATATAACGGACGACCTGGTATCGTGAATGCTGTGTAGGCTTTAGATTTGGATTCTAAAGGAATTTGCCAAAAAGGAAACTTTTAATCAACACTACTAATATAAAAAAAAAAATCATCTAGCCTGCTTAGTATCGCCTCAATGTTTTGAATAGGATAGGCGTCAAGACATAATCTATTTTTGCCTGGTTTTCCGACAATCGACTACTCTAGGAGCTTTGACTCTTTTCTATCACACCTAATCTTAACATCTCATCAACTTCTGCAAAGATTAGCTCTTGTACCAGAAGCGATACTAGGTAATGTCTATACTTTACCGGTGTAGCTCCCCAAAGGACCTCAACTTTCTCTTTACTTCCTCCAATTGTTTCAGTTCATGATCTATTAACTCATGTTGTTCTACATTTTCGGTTTTAAGAGAAAAATCTTCCTTCAATCGATGTTAATTTCATCACAATTGATGAAAGATTTCAGGTGCCAAATTAAATGTTTTCCAGAAGTCTACTCCTAGATAGGCTTCTTGGACTAAATCTGGACATACATAAAATTACACTGTCTAAATCTGATTCTTATAATTTACCGGTATGCTTATTCTCCCTAACACATATATTCATTGCCACCTGCTAAATCTAAGTTATTTATAATTTCATGACAATTATGACTTAAAATACTAATTGATGCACCTAAATCTAACAATCCTTTAACTTCTATTCCTTCTAATTTAATATTAAAAAATGCTCTTGGATCTTTTGTGATTCTTTCCTTTGCTTCATGACACATTAGATTTGTATATCTTATTATCCCCCATAGTTTCCGTTTCTGGCGAAACTTGTTCCTTTCTTTTCTTATCCTAATTATCCTTATCTATTTATCCCTATTACTTCATTAAATATTCTATTTCTTACTATTTCTTAGTTTCTTAATCATATATTTTCCTATAACGTAATTTTTCTTCCTATCACTACCTAACACCGTGTATCACCGCCTTTATCCTTACGACTTCATGCTCCGGTAGAGTTGTTCTCAATCTTGCCCTTAATTTAGATCGGTATTATTGTAAGAGAGTACTTTTCAGGTCGGACCAATTCCTTTTCCCTAATCACAAACCAATACCAAGAATGAATATGAAATCTTTCACGTTCAGATTTTCATTATTTCCATCAAACACAATACCGCATTTGTCGATTCTTATGGAGATAACTGGCCTATTATTGTTTGGAAAATGATTATTAAGATCGTTAATATTTAAATCTGTTACACTATTTAGTTGCACACATTGAAAATCTAACCTCCTAGGTATTGCAAGGTCATCAAGGCTTGTATGAAACTTAGTTGTGCCGCTTTTTATCGATATACAGTTATATTTAACATAATTATGAGCTCAGAAGCCCTTTTCGGGGGGTTTTGTTGTAATGGGGCTAGGTGAAATAATGTACCGATTTTATTAATTTTTTTCATCGTGTGTGCCAAATTTCATCCAATTATCTTAAAAATTGCGACTTGTTTATAGATAACCAAAATTAAATATTAACGAAATTAAAAGACAACTTAATTTAAATTATATTTTATTCATAAAATATAAATATAACCAATAATTTTTTTTGGTTACGATAATTGTTATTCGTAACCAAAAAAATATATATCTCTCGGGTATTGGTTTCGACGACCTAAATCAAATATATCTTATAATAATGGTTAATTACAACACTTATTTTAAATCCGTTACGTCACTGTTATAAACTTTTATTGATTTACAAAAAAAAAAATAAAATTATTTAAAGGACCAAACCTGATTGTTATTGGCTTATCATTTATGCATGTAGCACAAGTTTTTCCGAATTTTATTCCTATCCCTAAAATAGCTCGTTGATCACACAAGTAATATGATCTGTCAAAATTTTGTGTAGAAGAGTACGGATGGGATCGACTAAACGCAATATGTTATAAAACCATCATACAATGAGAGAGAATAAAGATAAAAAATATCTTGTACGGATGGAATTTCATTTTACTTTTTCATTAGACTTGTCGTACGTAAAGTGTGATCGTCTGAACGGCCCTTTAATGTCTGCCACTTTAGTATTCATTCATGCTTGTTTATAAAATTTCTTCTAAGCTTATAATAAATCTCAAAGCTAAAACATATAACAACAAAAATTATGATAAAAAAACTTATACCGGTCAATATACTCTTCCGATGGCCTTGCATTTTCCAAACCTTGAGAGAAAATTAATTTTCTCTTAATTTGGAAATATTTCGCCGCTTGAATATAATACTAAATTTACAACCCAACGAATTGATTTCCAGTCTGCAACTTTTTTGACAGCAGGACATTAATAAAACGAGAAACCACACTCATAAAACAAGCAAAACATAAACAATACAAATAAAAATTATTAAAACAAATAAAAATCAACAATTTATCAGAAGGAACACAAATAACATCAACACCAAGAACAAACCAACATCAGACAAGAACACAACAACAAGCAACAGAACTCCTGGAGCAGCATATTTATAAGAATTTGTCACATTCGTCTAATTTTCCTACTTTTATCTTTTGTTTACATTTTCATTTATATCTATAAACAAGTAAGAAATAGGCGGACCATATACTAAGTTTTTATAAGAAAAAAAGTTAATTGTAAATTTGCCTCAGTACCGCAATTCTGTAATTTTTTAATTTTAACTACCGATATAAGTAACGAAAAATATAGGTTGCATTAACGAATGTTCTATTCTCTAATTTAAGTTAACGAATATTATCGTTAGAATATTTTAACGATAAATATCGGTACAAATGTTAGAAAGAAAACACGAGGCTCTCGAGCCACAGCAGCACAACATGCCGCACTTCTTTCTTTCCTGGAAAATGAAAAAGGTTTGGCTGAAGGCAAATTTGCTGCCTTGCATGGTAAGGAAATGGCAAGGAAGAAATGGAAAAATTTGGCCAATGAAATAAAAAAAAATCCAAGTGCATTTAAAAGTGCTGACCAATGGCAAATTGTAAGTATTTTTACCATAACTTTACAAATTATTTATTTGTTATTTAAATTCTAGGTTTGGAGGGACATGAAATCAAAAGCTTTCTCAAAATTAAAAATTTTAAAAAGAGAGAGAGAGAGCAAAGACTGGAAATAAACCCCTATCAGAAGATTTCCTTTCACCCTTGGAAGAAAGAATAGTAGGGATTGTCGGTTGGGAATACATGATGGACAATGAAAGTGTTCCAGACAGTTTTGATACCACTGTGGTAAGTTAATTATGAATACGATTTAAATTAATACACACTTATATTGCATTCTACAATATATACAACAGTTAAATGAAGAAATCACGATCACTGGACAAGAAGAAAATGTTACAGAAACAGTAGAATTTGAATGTGAAGCAAGTATTTCAGAAGTTCCCACTACATCGAACTGCGGAAACGGAAATAAAAGTGAAATACCAAAAAAGCGCCAAAAAAGGGAGTGTTCTATTAAAGAAGAGTTTTTACAAATTGCAAAAACTCAGGTTGATGCAATGACGGTTAGTGTCTACAGATGACGTAGGGTATATAGAGTTGGACTTGATTGATTAAACTTACTTGTTAATATACATAAATAATTTATAACTTTTTTATCATTTTCAGAATTTAGCAAATGCGCAAAAAGAAAAGGCAAAAGCTTTAAATAAAATATCGGATAGTTTCGTCGTTTTAAGCGAGATTTTGACCTCTCATAAGAGAATGGAAATTGTACTTTCAAATAAAGAAGAAAGCGTCAAATTAAATAACTTTGTTTTTAAACCTTAATTGTATTTATTGTTTTTATTTTGCCTTTTTTATTGTTTAAATTTAAAATAAAAGCTTAATTTTTATTAAAAATATTTATGAATAATTTATTTAGTACCTATTTATTAAAAAATTAACTAAAGTATTGTTCAATAATTTGGTTTTGAATGCGTCTTGCTACTGAAAGTAGTGATTGGTTTTGTTCTAGGAATTCGTCTTGACTTTGAAAATGTACTTCATCATTAAACTCATTAGATGAGAAGTTGTTATTCTGACGTTTAATGTTATGCAGTACTGTACAAGCATTTACTATTTTCCCGGCAAAAGCTGGTTTGTATTGTAGAGTTTTGTGCCTTGAAAGACATCTCCATGTTGCTTTTATAACACCAAAATCCCTTTCGATGCAGTTACGAGTTTTACAAAGCGCTTCATTATATCTAAATCTTGGTGTACCGGGAGTTTCCTATGGCAAAGGAGTCATAAGCCAAGGCTCTAAAGGATATCCCATATCACCTGAAGTATGTATTTATTATATAGATAGTTCCTTTATGTTTATACGTATTTGTATATAAATATTATCATATAATTGACATATTAAAAACGTTCTTCTCTCTCCACTATTGAATGTCCTTTCCAGTAAAGTTCGTACAGGACTTGTGCTCCATATATATGCATCATGTCTGAGTACTGTGCATTCACATTTAATACTTTTAAGTATGGATCAGAAATCTATAAGTAATGTATAATTTATATTTTAAGTCTGTAAAATACCAATTTCCATTCATATAATACCATTTGCACATTTAGAGAATGGTAACCATGGTGGTTAACGTAAGCTCCTTCATTGTTTGAAGGAGCAAGAATAGCAACGTGAGAACTTGACCCATTGCTTCAATAACACATCATTGATTGCTTATAGAAATGCCCCACTGTTCTCCCACAGGCCTTTGAAAACATCCCGTTGCATAAAAGCGAATTGCAGAAAGAATTTTAAAAAGCTGTCTTATTTACTTATTGGTAATTTTAAAGATGAATTGTCTACCTGTTTTTCCTGGGAAATTCCAGTAATCCTATTACAAGTGAATCTGTGTTGTATTGAATCAATAATGTCATACATTTGACTTTTATCTGTTCTATAGAGCAATACAAATTCGCGATCACTCAAATCAAATGGATCTTCCATATTTCGAAGTATTCTTCGTTCTTGAGACCGAATATGATGTTGTGCATGATGTTTGTGCAAATTTGTAATATTAAATAATTTATTTAAATTATTCTTCTTATTGATCAATAAAACAATGTTATCAATTGATAAAAAGTTTTATATTTTATTGAAAGTTACCTTTTTGTTAAATTTATCTATAGAATTAACCATGGTAAAAATATCAAGGTAGTGTCATTCTGTCTTTTTGTCGACATATTAACCATCTGACGTTTGCTGGTATTTTAATAAAATCGAGCTACCACATTTACTTTGAAAATCCCATTTTTTTGTTTGTTTATTTTTTAATCGAAATCAAAAATAAAATTCAATTTAAACTAAACTAAAAATCAAAATGCACAAATGAAATAAAAAAATTTAATAAAAGTTTAAATAAATTTACTAAAAATTCAATTAAAACTATAAACTGTTAAGTCCTATATCAATTTGATTGTCTGTTGCTGTCGTATCAAGCAATTGCAATTAGTGCTCCATCCGGTACAATACACGGCTTTCTTCAAGTAAAAAAAATATAAATTTAAAAAATATAAAAGGCCTTAGAGATAGAACTTGATGTGAAGGCTACCTAGACACTTATAGGGCTGAGTAAACGCATTTCAAGGATTCTGATAGGCTTGCTAACGGGTAGGAATTAGAGTAATCGAGCTTATAATTTGCCACTATCCTAGGACACAGAATATTATGTTGAAATGGTTGGGGAATAGGTTCCATAACAAACATGAAGAAATTGCGGTATTTAACCCTTGCAGTCTACTGCTTTTATCATTCGATTGGAAATTATCTCACGTTTCTTCAATTAGGGAATTGACTCCGTAAATCTTCTGGATTAAAACGCAATGAGAATGGACCAGTTTCAATTCATCATTCCTTTTTATATATTTTATATCATTCCTCAGTCTCTTTGAAGGGAATTGGATGTTGTCCTTTTTATGGCACATAAACCTTCTTATCCTAAACCTAAGGACACAATTATACATTGCTTAAAAAACCTTTCAAATGATAATCTACATTGTATACAATTTAAATAACAAACTAAAACAATACCTTTTTTTAATCAGGACAGCTCGACAACAGTTACCACTGGACCTAAATTATTTTGAAAATTATTAACATAAATTCCACAATCACAACACAAAATTTCTTAGAAACTATTTTTCCCTTTTCATATGTGGCAACGATGCTCTATTTATTTACAAAATACGAATTTCAAAAAATACCAGCAAACTTCAAAAAGTTTGTTTGAGAGAGAGGAATGACACTACTTTCATATTTTTATCATGGAATTAACAACATTATAAATATCGTTATGTTTTAACAAGAACTATTTGTTAGTCGTTAGCTTATCGAAGGTTTTCGTTAACTACCGACAATGATTACCGACAAAAATCGAAAATATTTTACTACAGAATAGCACTTAACTACAATTATCGTTAACTAACGAATTTTGACTATTTAACGACAAAATTTTGTCGTTAAAAAGTTACTGAATTGCGGTACAGATATACTTAAGCCATTTATTGTTATAAAAATATGAACATTTAAGTCAAATTTTGAACGGAGCTTTTTATAGGGGGTATGGTCAAATGGGGCCCTATAATTATAGAGTTCATGAGGGTTATCAATGCTAGTATAGAAATTGGTTTTTGCAGCTTTTTGTCGAGATATGAGTATATTAAACAAAATTATGAACTTTAAAGCCCTATTCGGCGGGTTCAGTTGTATGGGGGCTATGTAAAATAATTGATCGATGTAAACCATTTTCAACAGGCTTCGTCTACGGTACCATAAAAGATCAGGTGCAAATTTCATTGAATTATCTCCAAAATTGATTACAAGGATTTACAAAAGCCCTATTGGGGGTTCAGTTATATGAGGGATAGGTGAAATAATGGACCGATCTTAACCATTTTCAATAGGCTTCGTCCCTGGGACAATAGATCATAAAATATATTCAAAATTGCGATTTGATTACAAGGTTTACATGGACGGCAGTTGTGAAAAGAAAAAAAGTATAAGATAGATTTTTTAATAGATTTTCAATTAATCAGGTTAATGCATAGTACATATAAACTAAAGAGTGTACCATGGATCAAAAAAGTTGAAAAATAGTTTCCTTCAGATTTGTATTAATTGTATTAAAAAGTCCCTTTTTGCATGTCCCCACTATATATTCCAAATTTCATGTTTTTAGGTTCAATCAAAGTAAATTAATAAAGTAGCGACACGAGTTGTTGTACAACAAACGTCTACAAAAACCACAGGCAATTTGTTTTTGTTCGAAATACTCACTTGTCAAAATTTGTTTACAAAAATTAACCAATAATTAATGGAAAATATGGCATTATTGTTGTACTTTCCAAAAATATGTTGTTATTTATATTAAAAGTCACAAAGTTTTCTTTATTTTTTAAAAATTAGAACATTTTTGAAAATATTATACACTTAAAATACACTTTTTCACATTAAATACAACAAATTACTCAGAAATTTGTACAAAAGCAAGCGTTAAAATGAAAACAAATATGGCAACATAAACATTTTTGACAAGAAAGTCTACAAATAGCAAGTTTAAAAAAAATAGTCAGCTGTTCAAATGAGTCTACTTTATAAATTTACTTTGGGTTCAATCAAAGCGAATTTATATAAGTTGATAGCAGTTCTGCAACAACACTTTATATGTATATTGTTTTTGCATTTGGTTCACCTTAATGTCAAAAACTAAAAGTATGGCGAGTTTTACTCGATCACACAAGTAATATGATCTGTCAAAATTTTCTGTAGAAGAGTACGGATGGGATCGACCAAACGCAATATGTAACAAGTAAGAAGTTATAGTCGGGCAAGGCCGACCATATAATAACCTACACCTGTAAACAAATAAAGTGTGATTTTGTTTTCATAATAAAGCATTTAAGTTGAATTGTACCTTGCCTCACATATACTAAAGCCATTTACTGTTTAATAAAACTGTGGATATTTAAGTAAAATTTTGATGAGTTCATCAGGGTCATCAAGACTAGTATAGAACTTGGTTTTGCAACTTTTTGTCGAGATACGAGTATAATTAACATAATTATGAACTTAAAAGCCCTATTTGACGGGTTTAGTTATATGGGGTCTAGGTGAAGTAATGGACCGATGTTAACCATTTTCAATAAACTTTGTCGACAGTACCATAAAAGATCATGTGCAAATTTCATTGAATTATCTCCAAAATTGCGACCTGTAGTTTAATTACAATGTTTACAAGCCCTATTCGGGGGTACAGTTGTATGGGGGCTATGTGAAATAATGGACCGATATTAACCATTTTCAATAGGGTTTGTCCCTGGGACAATAGAAGATAATGTACTATGGACGGACAGACGGCCGGACATAGCTAAATCGACTCAGAAAATGATACGTAAATTTGGGACATTCAAGTAATTTTCTGAAGAGGACTTTATATGGGAGCTGGGGTCAAATGGGGCCCGATCTTTATGGAATATGTCAGGGTCATCAAGACTTTTATAAAACTTAGTTGTGCCGTATTTTATCGATATATCTGTATATTTAACATAATTATGAGCTCAGAAGCCCTTTTCGGGGGTTCTGTTATATGGGGGCTAGGTGAAATAATGGACCGATTTTAACCATTTTCGGCTTCGTCCTTGCGTGCGTGCGTGCCAAATTTCATCCAATTATCTTGAAAATTGCAACCTGTACCTTGCGCACAAGGTTTACATGGACAGCCAGCTTGACGGACGGAAGTATACCAATCGGCTTAGAATCATTTTCTGAGTCGATTTAGCTATGTCCGGCCGTCTGTCCGTCCATAGCACATTATCTTCTATTGTCCCAGGGACAAACCCTATTGAAAATGGTTAATATCGGTCCATTATTTCACATAGCCCCCATACAACTGTCGCAATTTTGGAGATAATTCAATGAAATTTGCACATGATCTTTTATGGTACTGTCGACAAAGCCTATTGAAAATGGTTAACATCGGTCCATTACTTCACCTAGGCCCCATATAACTTAACCCGTCAAATAGGGCTTTTAAGTTCATAATTATGTTTAATATACTCGTATCTCGACAAAAAGTTGCAAAACCAAGTTCTATACTAGTCTTGATGACCCTGATGAACTCATCAAAATTTTACTTAAATATCCACAGTTTTATTAAACAAAAAATGTATTAAAATATCTAAAAGGAACTCAAAACCTAAAATTAAAATTTTGTAAAAGTGTCAGTAAATTGGTCGGTTATGCAAATGCGGATTGGATGTATGTATGGATGCGAGGTGGATGTACTACTGATAGAAAATCATACTATGGATACATATTTTTCTGGAGAAATCAAAGAGGCTTAATAGTTTAGATATCCATACCTTCGATGCAAGTTATTCTTTGAATTTAAAGCACATATTTATCCTAAGGTATCTTTTGTATATTAAATTTATTTATCGTTGGATATCAAAAAAGCATTAAGCACTTAAATAAGCAGTATATTTATAGAAGGTGTTATATATATTATATATATATATATATATATATATATATACTATATATATATATATATATATATAATATATATAAAATATATATATATATAAATATATATATATAAATGTAATGATATATATATATATATATATATATATATATATATATATATATATAGATATATATATTATATATAATTATATATATATAGATATATATATATATATATATATATATATATATAATATATATTATATATATATATAATATACTATAATATATACAAAATTTTAATTTTAGGTTTTGAGTTCCTTTTAGATATTTTAATACATTTTTCGCAGCTTTGATATATTATACACGTGGATCTACATTCCTTTGAATATATCTGGTATTGTGGTTAGTCCTAGATATAATATAGCTCCAATAAGGGGTTGGTATAAAGTGCAATCAACTTTTTCACAGTTTTCTTCACATTTAATTTGATAATTGGGATGTAATTAGGGTTGCCAGTCTGGCTGGACTTGGCTGGATTGTCCAGCTTTTTTGATGCTTGTCCGTTTTCACGCTAAAATTTAATTTGTCCAGCTAAATAAAATATTTTTAGTACACTGCAATAATTATACCCTACACCACTTTAGTGGGGATGGTATATTGGATTTGTACTGATGTTTGTAACATACAAAAATATTCATCCTAGACCCATCTTAAAGTATACCAATCGGCTTAGAATCGTTTTCTGAGTCGATTAAACTATGTCGGTCCGTCCGTCAAGCTGGCTGTCCATGTAAACCTTGTGTTCAAGGTACAGGTTGCAATTTTCAAGATAATTGGATGAAATTTGGCACGCACGCACGCAAGGATGAAGCCGAAAATGGTTAAAATCGGTCCATTATTTCACCTAGCCCCCATAGAACAGAACCCCCGAAAAGGGCTTCTGAGCTCATAATTATGTTAAATATACAGATATATCGATAAAACACGGCACAACTAAGTTTTATAAAAGTCTTGATGACCCTGCCATATTTCATAAAGATCAGGCCCCATTTGACCCTAGCTCCCATACAAAGTCCTCTTCAGAAAATTACTTGAATGTCCCAAATAACGTATAAACACAAATATCGCGATGAAATTCAGCACAATAAAATATTATGTAAACATAAATATATTCACAAAATTTTATCGGCTTGGTCCATATTTGCCCCTAGCCCCCATATAAAGCCTCTTTCAGAAAATTAGTTTTTCATCCATAAATTGCTAAATGTATCACGGAACAAGGGAATATTGAAGATAAATGCTTTATTATGAAAAATAAATCACATTTAATATTCATAACTAGTGTAGGGTATCATATGATCGACCACGCCCGACTATACTTTCTTACTTGTTTTTATGTTATCTTTGTGAAATCATGTTAGCCAACTCTGATTGTACATTTGTTATACAGCTATGTTATGATTTCCCTCTTCTATCATCATATCTCAACACTTGATCAGCTGAATGTCGTAATAAATATTAGGTCTGTTCGCATTCTCGACAATTTGTAAAAATTTGCAACAATTGTTATTGGATTCCGTTCGCGTACTTTCGAAAACTTGCAACGAGAGAGTAAGAGAGCGGTAAAAATTACAGTTCGTTGATAGAGAATTTTTTGATTTTACTGAATATATTTTCCCCAGTAAAAATATCCAACTTATATTTACAACATATGTTTGATTTATGAATATGTAAACAAACAAAAAAAAAATAAAAAATTTGGTAAATTTTTAATTTTTTGAAAGAAATATAGAAATTAATAACACACGAATATTAAAAAATTATTTATAATTATATTTATTTTAAATTTATTTATCATAAATTAGTTTTTTAAAGAGTTTATTTGTCATAACAAATATTATCAATCTAGCGTTTTTAAAACAATGTAGTTTGTCTTTCTCTAAGCGATTTTGTGTAAATTTTTATTTTAATAATACTTTTGTATCATAAAGTTTTAAAACAATAATATATTTTTAATGATACTACATGTTTTGTTAACTTTAAATATCCATTTATTTATAGGAAAAATCAAAGTTACAATTATTTGTTTTTTAGTGTTTTGTTAGCGATTGAGATTTCAGCAAAAGGGCATTACCAATCTTTGTTTATAAACAAAAAATTGGATTTCGCGTATTTTTTGGATATTTTTTTTGATTGAGAGTAAATTAAAAATTACTCTCTATCATAAAGTTACTGTATATTTCTTACAGGAAAGTACTCGAAAAGACCTATTATTGCGAGCGATAGTCAATTTCTTTACGTGCAGCTTACGTACTTATTATTTTTAGAATTTAAAACTTCAAAAATGGAGCCTTTTCACATCTTTTGCTTTAAAAAGTAAGTTAACGAAGTGATCGGGGAAAACTAAAAATAAATTCATACTCTGTGGACTATAACAAAACGGAATTGGTATATGAGAACCCCTGCATTTTTTTGGTGTATCACTGTGAAACTATTTACACAAAACCAAAATTAGCATTTTCTCAGTATTTTTTTATGTCCAGCTTTTTTTGTTTTGTCCAGCTTTTTAAAGCCCAATGTCCAGCTTTTTGCGCATCGGAATCTGGCAACCCTAGTCGTATGGCTCTCGTAATTTTTTGAAATTATTCAAAAAAACAAGCAGGTCGCATTAGATTAGAGATGTATTTTTATATAAACACATACAAAAAAGTGAAACAACTGTTTTCATCTTACTATGTTATAGTTTTATAGCAACTGAACACGCCGAATAGGGCTTTTAAGTTCATAATTATATTTAATGTGCTCATATCTCGACAAAAATCTGCAAAAACCAAGTTCTATACTAGACTTCATGACTCTCACGAATTCCATAATAATAATAGGTGCTCATATGACCCTAGCCCCTATGAAAATCCCCCATCAACGAGCAAACTAAGTGTTCTAATTCAGCTGATTTTTAGAGTTTTTTTTACTTCCTTGTTGCACTTTACGTTCTGAGTGCAGCGATGAAAAAACATTATATGCTCTATTATGCATTCCATAAAAACCAATATTTTTTTAATATATTAATTTTTAAACTTCATTTCATGAGTTAAGTCTTTCAAACATATAACATATGAAAGCTTATAATGTTGTCTATAAAATTTGATGTGACATAAAGTACTTTACGAAAATATAAAATTTTAAACTTAAATAACTCCTGCATTTCATGGATTATAGCTGTCAAACATATATCAAAGGAAAGCCCCAAATGCTGTCTACAAACTTTCATGTGAGATGAGGTTCCGTTATATCGGTATATTTTAGAGATAATGATACTTAAAAAAAAGTCAAAAGAAAACAAGTAAGAGTGTTATATTCGGCCATGCCGAATCTTATATACCCACCATCAAATCATTCTTATTAATAAATTTTGATATTATCGATCTATGTTGAATCATGTGTCAATATTAATATGAACATCGGGGAAATATTTGGAAGAGGGCTTTTAATAAGGTGGTGACCTTAATAGGGGCTCATACAAACATTTTTATGAAAAATTTCACCAATAAGTTATGAGTCAGTTATAGACCGATTTCCTTTATATTTGAAAAATAGTTTTTGGTTAGTACAAAACTTGTTTATATAGAATTTGATAGCTGTACTAGCAGTTTTAAGCTAGTAATGAGCTTTAAAGTCATTTTTTTAAGGGAGCTTTACAAGGGGGATAGGGTTAATTAAGGACCGATCCTTATAAAATTCTATGAAGAGATTTATTTCCCATAAAACATATTTGTGCCGAATTCCACCGCTATTGATGCTTCTTTTAGCCAGTTATGAGCGATAGAGTCATTTTCTGAAGGGGACTTTATATGGGGGGTAGAGTCAATTTTGGACCGATCCATATAAAATTTTACAGAGAGATTTATGTTCCCATAAAACATCTTTGTGCCGAATTTCACCGCTTTTTATGCTTCTTTTAGCCAGTTATGAGCAATAAAGTCATTTTCTGAAGAGGATTTTATATGGGGGGTAGGGTCAATTTTGGACCGATCCTTATAAAATTCTTCGAAGAGATTTATGTTCCCATAAAACATGTTTGTGCCGAATTTCACCGCTATTGATGCTTCTTTTAGCCAGTTATATGCGATAAAGTCATTTTCTGAAGGGGACTTTATATGGGGGTAGGGTAAATTTTGGACCGATCCTTATAAAATTCTATAAAGAGATTTATTTTTACATAAAACATGTTTGTGCCGAATTTCACCGCTATTGATGCTTCTTTTAGCCAGTTAAGAGCGATAAAGTCATTTTCTGAAGGGGACTTTATATGGGGGTAGGGTCAATTTTGGACCGATCCTTATAAAATTCTAGATCGTCTTAGAATCTAATAAGGACCCAGAATATATATACTTTTATGGGTCTTAGACGAATATTTCAATGTGTTACAAATGGAATGACAAAAACAATATACCACCCATCTTTTTTGATGGTGGGTGTAAAAACAAAAAAATTCACCCTGGTTCTCAATGGGTTAATAATACTTGTCATCTAATACATCAGCAGAAGGATCTGTCAAAGACCTTTTCAATGATACCCATATCGCCAAATCTGTTTATTAGTGATCGAGATATATTCAATTATATATCCGACCTTTGGAGGCCCTTAATAGAGCAGATTAATTTTTTTCCTTTGTTTTAAAACAAAAGTTTTAAAATCAGCTGGATCAGAACGCTTAGACGCGAAGATGCGTAGTGTGGACATCCGGCTTTAAGAAAAAACAGATTGCATCACTAAAACCAATTAGATTTTGAGTAGATTTTGCCGAAATCTACTTACGAAGTATTTTTGTTTGGTATGGTAAACCTAGTTAAAATCAAATAGATTTGGTTCTAAATCACATAAGTATTAAATTTCATGGTGGCTATTACACTTAATATTTTTTGACATAAAGGTTAGGTTAGGTTGATAGGAGGATGTATACTACATCAAATCCGAAGAAATACACCTTGTGGTGGTTTTAGATTGGCAGGATCAAGTGGGTTGGTTTGTCAAAATAACAAAAGTAAATTAATTAAGAGTTTGTTTTGTAACCGGCAGTGTTTGCCGTTGGCTACGCTATTGCTTTTGCCGATCTTACCTTAATAAGGGCAAAAGGAGATTTTCTGAATAAAATTCAAGGCAATGTAGTTGCCGATTTGAGTCTTAGTCTTAATCTGTTTTATTTGTGGCCAAGGGGCTCTTTTTATATAAAATTTACATATCTTCTTTACTATTCTAACTTATTCTAATTTACATTCTATCTTGCTTAATCCTATTCCATACATGCACTTATTCTAATTTCGACAGTTGCAACTTGAAGAGTTGACCAATCAGGTTGTCTTCCAATTGGGGAATTGAGTGACTTTAATAATGTCACTCAAACACCAATATGATCCCTTTAAGCATTCGTCACATTTCATTCAAGTGCAGCTTGATCGATTTTGTTTATGTTTGGAGTGTGCGGTGTATGTGTATGTACGTGTGTGTGTTGATGTTTTTGTACAGTGGTGTGTAATGCAAGAGCACACTACACCCTCGCCCTTAAGAGAAAAATTAGGGGATTGATTTTTCTAAGTACATGCATGGTAACAATCAATTTTATAATATTTCTTATAAAAAAATAGTTTTACAATTACATATATTCCTCTTTATATATATAAATCTTAATATTAAAATTAGTTAGTAAAAATTTCTGATAAACTTATAAAATAGAATTAAATGGTTTTAATTGATTATTGTGAAATAGTTTGGTTTTTCCATTATAGTCTATTGAAGTATTTACTCCATTTCTACTTATAATTCTATATGGACCCTTATACGGACTTTGGTTCTTCTTCCTATTTTCTACTTTTAATAATACTAGATCACCTACTTCTAAATTTAACTTATTTTCATATTTATTATTTAATGTTCTTTTTTCTTTGGTTTTGTTAATTATATTTTTGGCTTTATCTAATGCGAATTGTAATCTAACTCGTAGCTCTTGTACATAATCATCATAATTGTAAATTTTATTTTTGTTTATATTAAAAGTATCAGATGGCAAGCATGGCAATTTACCATATACTAATTCAAAAGGTGAATAACCTGTATCTATATGAGGAGCTGTATTATAAGCGAACGTAAAATATGGAATCCATTTGTCCCATTCATAATCATTTGCTGTTGTCAGCAAAAATTCATTAAGAACTCTATGGTTTCTTTCAACTGAACCTAACGTTTCATGGTGGTATGGTGTTGAAAATATTTGTTTAATTTGAAGTAATGAGCATACATTGCTCATTAACTCATTTACCAATTCTGTTCCTTTATCAGATTTAAGTACTTTAAACTGTCCATACTTTAGAATAAATTGTTCAACTAGTGTTTTTGCTGTAGTGAGTGCATCTTTAGTTGACATTGGGTGTGCAACAACAAATTTTGTTAATTCACATTGCATTGTAAGTATGTATCGGTACTCGTTTGAAATACGAAGAGGACCTACAGTGTCGATTGAAATCACTTCAAAACTATTGTTAGGTGTATTTGTTTGTACAAGTGGTTCTTTAATGTGTTTTGTTTGTTTGTTTTTACTACATTTGTCGCAATACGATACAAATTTCTTAACCATCCTACTCATATTTTTCCATATGTATCGTTGTTTTAGTTTTATAATTGTTTTTCTTATTCCCAAATGACCTGAATATGTCATGTTGTGGAATTCGTCAATCAGTTTATATTTCAATACGTCGTCTGTAATTTTTATTGGAGGCTTAAATATCAATATTTTTAATTGAGGACTTTTATTATTAATTTTTATGTTCTCATAAATTTCCTTAAATTTTTCTTTTGTATACAAATCAAATATTTTATCTTCATTTGAAAGCGCTAATTCTTTTATATTTTCTCTATTCATTTTAGATATCAGTTTCCTCAGAATCGAATCTAGTTTCGCTGAGTTTTCGCTGAATCTTGTATGCATATAATTATTTTTGTTTTCAATATTTTGGGTTCGAGATTTCTTCTTCATAAACGGGTTTCGTTGAATTATCATCACGACCTATGTGCACAATATTATTTTCTATATATATATTCAAATTCTCTACATTCTCAATATTATTAAATTGCAATTTGTTTATATTTTTGACGTCATTAATGGAGGTGCATTCCCATATGTGAAGTTGATCAGGCTTCTGAGATGTGCATTTCTCCAGTTTATTTTCTTCTACACGTGTATTTTCTAATTCATTAACATCATTTCTCTTATCTAATTCTTTCTTTGCCTCATTTTCTTTATTCTTCATGCCTCTTGTTGTTACTAAAACTTTTTTTTGTTTTTCGTCATATTCCTGTGGTATCATTTGTTTAAGTACATCTGAGTTAATTTCTATTCTGGAAAGTGCGTCTGCATTTGTATTCATTTTGCCCTTTTTATAGACAATTGAAAAATCATAGTCACACAGATCTAGTCTAATTCTAGTCATTTTTGATGAAGGATTCTTATGTGAAAATAGTGAAATTAATGGTCGGTGGTCCGTTACTACTATAAATTGTCTACCATATAAATAAGGTTTAAAGAAATTTATGCCCCAATGGATTGCTAAAAGTTCTTTTTCTATTATAGGTTTATTAATGTCGTGTTTTTGTAAAGATTTACTAGCGTATGAAATTGGTAGGTCTTGTCCAATGTCTCCTTGTGATAAAACTGCTCCTAGTGCGTAATTTGAAGCATCTGTGGTAAGTATGAAAGGTCTGTTAAAATCTGGGTATTGTAATATTGGTGGATTAGTTAATTTTGTTTATGTTAAGTGTATTTAGTATTTTGTTAAAACGCTCGTCATTGTTTATGTTATTGTAATTTAATATGTCATAATTTTTAAGTGGGTCAGTCTGGAGTTGAATGCCTTTTAATGTTACAGTAGAGTTCGTTGTATTTAAAATTTTTATATGTGTCATTCCGTTTTTGGGTGCTATCGAATTACTTAAGAAAATTCCGTCTTCTAACTCATTATTAAATATGACACTATCCTCATTTATATTTAATTTTACTGGTTGTATAATTTCTGTTCTTGGTGGTATTGTTATTGTTAATTCACTATATGTTTTTGTTTGCATAGGCAAAATTATTGTTGTATTGTTTACAAATAAAGTTAATGTAAATGTTTCATAATCAATTTTACAAAAATATTTCTTTAAAAAGTCTCGACCAATAATACCATCAGTTTCAATTGGAAAATCTGTATCTACTAGTTGAAATGTATGTTTACATTCTATGTTTGTTAAATTTAGATTAAGGTCAATAGTTCCTATCGAATTTATTTCCTGATTTGTGATACCTGTTAGTTTACATCTTTCTTCTGGATAATATTCTTCATTTTCGAAATATTTTTGCTGCCACTATCGGGCCTGTTTTGCGCTCCAATTCAAGAAAAAAAAAATTTTCACTGAATGTATTATTTTTCCATGTTCAGAAACTCAGTTTCCTGGACGTAATTCCTAAGAATCTTCCAATCGGTGTTGGTTAAGAATGTTATTTCCGGAATAACATCACTTCCAAGATACATGGATCTAACTTCGACGAATGCCTGACAATGGCAAAGAAAGTGCTCCAGAGTTTCACTGTCCTCTCCACATGCTCTACATTCGTCTGAATCCGCACGTCCAATTTTGTATAGATGTGCTCGTAATCCTGTGTGTCCGCTGAGAATACGTACCATCATACTAACCTCAGACTTGCTCATTTTGAGAAGATTTTTCGTCTTGCTCTAATCAGGGTCACCACATAGAATCTTTGTGGTTCTACCCACCGTTTCATTATTCCAAGAGGCCTTATGGGATTCTCTCATCCATATTTTTAATGCAGAATGGTTTTGCGTTTGTCACGTTAACTACATCGAGCTCCCTTCCCTTTAAAGCCATTACATTCGCCCTTTCGTTGCCGACTACTCCCGAGTGGCCTGGTACCCATATGATGTGAACCTTACCTCTGGGAGAGTATTCAGTTAAAGCTTTCTTACAATCCAATACGGTCTTAGATTTAATTCTATCACCTGATATCAAATTGCCTTCTGGCTGTCGGTAAATATTAAGCCCTGTGGGCGACATATTTATTCTAATCCAATTTACACATTCCGTTATTGCTCGTACTTCTGCCTGGAAGCTTGTGTTATGATTAGGTAAACGGTGGTATATTTCTGTTTCTGGGTCTTCAATATAGAACCCCAGGCCCACTTTGTCCCCTAACTTAGAGCCATCCGTGTAGCAACGGATTCCTACTGGCATTTGCTCTAATGTTCCGCTTGATTAAGACATTCTATCTGGGATTAGCGTTTCAAAGTTTCCGACATATTCAGTGTCTGGTATAAGATCAGGCACGTCCGATGAATGTGTTTAACCTTCCAATGTGTTTAGTATACATTGATGACGTGTCTTATAACCGTTTTTGGCCAGTTCGCCTAAAGTAAAGAGCCGTTCGGCTGTAAGCGCCGCCTCTTATCTTATATATGTTTCAATGGGTGGAATATCTAGCAACGTTTCCAGAGCCTTGGTTGAAGTAGTACACATGGCACCACTTATACCCAAGCAGCATGTACGCTGAACTCCCTGTAGTAGTTTGATATTACACTTTTTGTCCAAAGCAGTCCACCAGATTATTGAAGCATAATCTAGAATTGGTTTAATTACACTTTTATAAAGCCAATTTGTCATAGTAGGACTAAGACCCCATTTCATGCCTATGGTTCTCCTACATATCGCCCAGTACCGATGTGCCTTGTTGATCCTATCCTCTATGTGGTGTCTCAATTTTAATTTCCGGTCAAGTATTACACCTAAGTACTTAACTTTGTCTGTCACCGGTTAACATTGAGTCTTCGCCGCGTTAACATTGAGGCCTCTCGGTTGAGCCTAGCTCAAGGCCATATTCAGTGCCTCCTCAGCTTTTCTACACAAGTAATTTGGATCCTTTCCCTTTAAAAGTATTACCACATCGTCTGCATAGCAGACATGTCTATGTCCTTTCTCGGTTAGGGTCCTTAGGAGGCTATTAATCGTGGTAACCCAGAGTAAAGGTGACAAAATGCCACCCTGTGGTATACCGTGAAATACCTTTTTCCTGATAGTTATATCGTACATATCGCAGCTTATCCATCTGTTCCTTTACGGAGCACCCGGTCAACATAAAACTGGTCTAGGGATTGGATAAGGGTATCAGTGTGCACGTTATTGAAAGCGCCTTCGATGTCAATGCATACTGCCAGTGTATACAGTTTGCTATCGAAAGATTCACCTATGTAGTGGAGAACTTCATTTAAAGCGGTTTCCACCGATCGTCCCTTTACATAAGCTGCTTATATTTAAGGTCTTTGTATGGTATGCTGCTTTTAACCATGCTATCGACTATCCGTTCCAAGGTTTTAAGTACGAAGGACGTAAGACTTATCGGTCGATAGGACTTAGGTGTCGCATAGCTAGGTTTCCCTGGTTTTGTATAAATATTACCCTTACATCCTGCCATTTAACTGGGGTATATGCCAATTTTAAGCATGCAGTGAATATCTGTGGCAGTCTCCATCTGCAAAAGTGCCGGGAAAATTCCATCCGGGAGCAAAGCTCTTGAATTCCCCTTTAACCATGTCAGTTGTAATAACTATATCCGTGTTACCCTCCCCTTCCTCCAATATCGGTTCATCTATGTTATTCGATATACCGGGTGGGAAATGAGAATCCATTAGGAGTTTCATTGTCTCCTCCATATCCTCAAGCCTCCTGCCCGTGTTATCGATCATAGATTCCGGTTGGACATGAGTTTTGGATAGGAATTTTTTAGTGGATAATAAATGTTGTAAAAGTATAGATTTTTTCTTAAATGCCACCAATTTAAATTCTACTCAAAATCTAATTGGTTTTGGTTATGCAGCCCTGTTTTTCTTAACTGATATTAAAAAATACGACGCTGCAAAAATATCGACTTTCGACGTTTGTAGTATGTGAATGAAAAGCCGACTCTTCGACTTTTGCAATTTGAAGTTTAATTTTATCAGCAACAATTTTGGAGGAATCCAATTTTCCAAGGATCTACTTTACCGATTTTTTTGCACGAAAGGATTTGATCAATCCTTACTATGTCTCCTACCATATTCCGAAGAGTTTTTGGTGCAACACTCCTTAGATCCTATACAGTTTACCAGCAACGATTTTTCTGACCATTTTGTATTTTTCGCACGAAGAATTTTTGTAATCCTTACAAGGATTTTTTTAATCCTTATCATATTCCAAGGAGTTTTTGGCGCGACACATTTTGGATCCTATACAGTTTACCAGCAACGATTTTTCTGACCATTTTAAAGAATCTAATTTTCCATGGAACTATAGTTTAAAAACTATACATAGTCTTGATTTCTTTTTGTGTTTCCCACCACTTTCCATTGAGTTTTCCGCATTATTTTTTATTAGCTATGTAATTTATTATACCCTGCACCTTCGTAAGAAGTTTGTCATTCCTATTGTAATTTATATAATATAATTTTCCGACCCTAATTAAGTATATATATTCTGGATCGTTATAGTTAGCGAAGTCGATTAAGCCATGCCCGTCTGTCTGTATGTTTGTTGAAGTCAGTTTTTAGAGGACCCCAGATATCTACGAGATCCGAATCTTCAATTATTGCTTTTGGGAAGATCGCTATTTAAAATCAGCAAAATCGGTCCATAAATAACGAAGATATGAATACAATTCCGAGACAACCACTAAAAATTTAATCACAAACTGAGATTTTTTATTCGTGCTCAGACTGAAATTGGTAAAAACAAAGTACATAATCATATGGTAAATTTTGTTATTGTACGCTTGTTTAGAGCAGCTAGAGCAGCAGAGTAAGAGTAACAGCGCGAGAGGAATACTAGTGTGTTGTTATTGGCTAGAAACATGAAATTATTTATTTGAAGCCTGGCTCAAGTAAGAAGTCCATTTTATGGCTTCTTTTTTGTTTTTTTTTAAGGTACTTTTTGAATTTTCTATAATATTGAACCTAGAAATATGAAATTAAATATGTAGAGTTTGAATTAGGTGAGAACCCATAAAAGAGAACTTTTTGTACACTTTCGTTTTTCAAAATGTACTTTTTAATATTATATAATATTGAACCAAGGAAAAAAGAATAATATGAAGATAATTTACCTTCTACACATTTGCTTACCCGCACAATACATTTTTTATTTTTTTGTCCATTTTCACACCGTCAAATGACCCGAAATAGTTTTATTTTTTGTAAACGAGATATATTTTTTTTAATTTTTTAACAATTAATTTTTGTTGTAAATTTTGGTATTGAAAATGGGAAATAAATATAAAATAAACATAATGTTTTGCAAATATGATAATAAAAAAATGTATTTATTAAATGTTTACAGTTCAAATATGCAATAAAATGATAAAAAATCTGCGAAATTTAAGTACGCTTTTATACAACTATGTAGGTCAGTCATGAACACATAAAAGAGATCTTTTTGGTACTTTTGTTTTTTAAGTTACTTTTTGAATTTTCTATAATATTGAACCTAGAAATATGAAATTAGGTATGAAGAGTTCGAATTAGGTGAGAACCCATAAAAGGGAAGTTTAGGGTACTTTTTCAAAAGGTACTCTTTTGAATTTTCTATAATACTAAATATAGAAACGCAAATTTAAGCATGTTGAGCCCGAAGAAAGTGACGTAAAAGAGGACTTTTTGGTACTGACTGTTTTTTTACCACCATTGTCAACTCTATATAAGATTCGGAACAGACGAATATACTTGTTTTTCCCCTGCGTTGTTGCCACTTAATTCCCAAAACCTCGAATTATTTTCTCTGGCGTTGGCGTGGTATTATAAAATCAGCTGATAATTTTTATTTTCCTAATTCGCCTGGATTACGTAGCTGTCAAAGTTTGTTAGTGTTTACATATTTATATTTAAAAATTTTCGTTAAACGGAGAAATATTTTGTAACCAAATCTAAAAATACCAAGCATCTCGTAAACAAATATCATTTTATTGAAATAATACTATAATTTTTTTAATTGGACCAGCACTCAGGAGATGACCCTTACTTATGCGAAACATTGTGTTGGAACTAGGAAAATAGGTTGTGGGAACGAGAATTGAGGGAGTAGTATTATGGACATTTAAATCTTATATCGAACGTGGCATGGAATACCTCTACAGGAAGTTTTTTCCACATTCGAACAGTGCAGCTGAAGAATAAATTTTCCTTGTAGTGTGTTGTGCGGTCCACTAGCCAATCTACCACAAATAGGTGTGTTCTTGAAGAAAGATTGTGTAACGCAAGAATATACGGGTATCGGGAACAAATTCCCTAATTTCAAAAGAACACATTCCGTTGTAGTATCGATACAGTGAAATACACCCCACGTTGCGACGGTGCTCCAGTGATCAATAGACTTGGACACCTTACGTTCGCTCTCTCCTGTGCGCGTCGAGTAGCTCCAAAATAGACTTCAAAGCTCCAATTCCTTAATATTTACACCACCTATATATATATATATATATATATATATATATATAGATGGAACAATAATAGCGTTTATGTGTAAAAAACAACATTGAGTCTCTATGCGCCTCATTGCCCCAATCTCTAGAGGGCTTGGCCTATAATTGAGTAAATAGAGTTGGAAGTTTGACATAGAAAGTCATTTATAAAGCTAAGAAATTGGGTAGGGAAAGGAACGAGGCTTGAGGTACCCCTGAATTAATCTTGAACTCGTTTGATGAGATCCCATCTATAACAACATTTATAGTGCGATCTCTGAATGGAATGGAATGGAATGATACTATTTCTCCGAAAGGAAGCAGGTCTCCCGTAGAGCGACCTCCACGAAAATCATACTGGCGGTCGTTAAGTAAATTGGTAGTCTCTAAATACTTGACAAGATGGAAATTGGCCATACTTTCCATAACTTTAGAAAGTGCTGAACAAATTGCCATTGACCGGTAATTTTTAGGATTATTAGCCTCTTCCTTTTTAGAAATTGGCGTTAAAGGCAAATAACTCATTACCAAATAGTGATACCCATAAAATATTTGGTATAAATACTATTTTTGTACACATAAATGTTATTTCAAAAATTTTTCACGATCGGTCCATCTTTGGTCATAGCTCCCATATAAGGTTCCCTCCCAAAACTCATAACCAAATATTGATATCCATACATTTAGCAAAAATAATGCTCTTATATATATAAATATTTATTACCAAATAATGATATAGATACAAAATTTTGAGACTTTGTCTTAATATACATAATTGGACTAGCTAACATATAAATTCCTTTTACGAAAATCTCTTAAAAGCACATTACTCATTACCAAATATTGGTATTGATTCAAAATTTGGCACAAATATTAGTTTTGTATACAAAAATTCTATTTCAAGATTTTTTCACGATTGGTTCATAACATGGGTGCGGTCGGTCCCATACAAGGTTCCCTTCAGAAAAACACTTAAACACACATTACTTGTTACTAAATCACGATACAATATTTAACTGAAATATATATTTTATGTACGGAAATTTAGCTTAAAGAATTTTTTACGAACGGTCTATAATTGGTCATATCTCACATATTAAGTCCAGCCCCTAAAAACACTTTAACCGTATTTAACTAATTGTATTTTTAATTTGTGTAGAAAAAAATTATATATGTATTTTGAAAACTCATTTCTACAAATACTTGATAAATTAGAAATGTAGTAACATAAAAGTAGCTGGTGGTATTAAAGATTCGGCTCAGCCGAATATGGCACTCTAACTTGTTTCTAAATAATTCTTAAAAAATATTACGCTTTACAAGAAAAAGACAAAAATCAAAATATCGACAAAATTTAATAATAGGTTTAATTAAAAAAATAATGCAATTATTTAATATAAATGAAATAAATCTCATATTTTTTTCTAATTTTTAATATCAAACAAAATATAGAGAAATATTAGAAAAAATTAAACCTTCAATGTAAAAAAATATTAAGTGAAATTGCATATTTATACCACTATAAAATTGTTGGCTGCGAACGACTCTGCTTTGTGAAGCATTGCCTCATTGGCCTCCCGAAACTCTCGACTGGCGCCGACGAAATTCATTGCGTTGTCGCAGTGGTTATACATTTTTACGGGTTGACGGCCACGAATTTTTAAAGTTATTGGTCCACAAACATCAACGCTACATACAATGGTCGCAAAGCTCTCACCCTATCAGCAGGCAAATATTCCATTATTTGGTTCATTAGCTTTGATTTATACATAAAGCAATGAATAAATTTGCGAACAATTCGACTGCATTATTCTTTGGCATTAATTAGCTGGACTTTGTCTCGAAGAAGAGCTACTAACTAGGGTTCTATAGTTGAAACGAAAAGTCGATTTTTCGATCTTTTCGACTTTTTTCATTTAATTAAAAGTAGATTTTTCGACTTTTAATATTTTATAAATAGTCGAATTTTCGACTATATTCGACTTTTTCGACTTTTCGACTTTTTCGACTTTTTCCGACTATTTTCGACTTTTTCCGACTTAATTCGACCTTTTCCGACTTTACGACTTTGTTCGACTTTTCGACTTTTTCCGACTTTTTTCGACTCTTTCCGACTTTTTTCGACTTTTATTTACAAAGTCGACTTTTCGACTTTTTTTATAGACGGTAGTCGAGTTATCGACTTTTTTGGAACAAAACAGTCGAATTTTCGACTGCAAATGACGTAAGCATATAGTCATAAAGTGAAATTTTTTTGGCATCAATAAGGAAAATTTCGCATCGTATGAGATTGCCCTGATCAGAGAAAATTATGATCATTGAATTCGTGAGTAAATCAACTCATCTCATTTGCTGTTTGATCCGGATGAAACGGATGGTTAAGATTAAGGTGTCCACGACTTTTAAAATTAACCGTTAATTGTAAGTATATTTAAAAAGTGAGACATTTTTTTATTGACTCAAAATCACAGAATACCACTTGATTCTGAAATTCTTTTGTACACTTATGATAAAATGATATGCAATCTATTGGGATTATAAAATATTTTTATCTTTTTGTATATTCCATACACATTTTTTCAAAAGTTGCATTAATACATTTTTAATGTTTGGCGTTCAGCTGTGCCTTTTTAAACTTACATAAAGTCTTAGAAAAAAACACTACAAAATTAGCTAAAGCAACAATATTTACATAGGAAAAATATATTTTGTCCCTTTCTGGGACATGTTACAAAAAATATATATAGCCATTGATGCTTCCAAGTGTAGATCTATCAAGTTTTTAAAATTGATGTGTTTGTAACATGTACTGGCGTAATTGGAATATATACAAAAGGAGCAAAAATTACCAAAAATACAAATATTTTCCGGATTTAAATCTTTCTAAAGAATAATATTGAATTAATATTATTTTAAGTAATTTTTCGCTCATATTTAAAATTTGACTCTATAAATACATTTTTTTTACAATTGAGTGTGGAATGTCCTATTTTGTCCGTTTTTACACCCTGAAAGGTTAGCAGTCAGAAAAGTACTTTGCTAATACATATTTTAAAGGGTTTTGAGAGATAAAACCCAAATATTTCCACATTAGAATAAAAAATAACATTATATAAGAAAGTACTGATAACCTTTCGAGCTCAGGCAGTGATTGATAGCTAACCGGCGAGCAGGAATTGTTTGCGAATATCTCAGCTAAAAGCTTAGCTTTATCAACCGGGTCACTGAATGTTTGGTCGTTCTGAAAGCTTTAGTGTTCCTATAATTGATTATTGTTAATGAAACTGTTGGTGACCAGTGCTATACCTTCGTCATCAAACAGTTTGGTATTGAAAATCAGCAAAATCGGTTCACATCGGGAAAAGTTATGAATCAAAATTTAAAACAACCTCGAAAAAATAAGCATTTTTTACACATTCTGATGTAATTTTCCCTAAAACTATGCAAGATAATTGTATAAAAATAACCATACATTCGTTTCTACATAAGGGCTTAATCTCTGAAAATCGCCAGAATCGGACCAAATTTTTATATACCTCCCATACAAAAGTACATATTTCCGGAAAATGGGTTTTTTGTTAATAACTTCCGTCGCAATGTCGATATCTTCACAAAATTTTACAAATTAAAATCTTATGTCCATAGAATTTATAATTATTTATTGAACAAAGCTCTCATACAAGGTCCCCTCCCGAAAATCACTTAAACGTGCATAACTTATTACTAAATTAAGATATGATTATACAATTTGGCACAAGTATTGCTCATATACAGAGAAATAATATTGTGAAAAATACTTAAAGGCAAATAACTCATTACCAAATAGAGATACCCATAAAATATTTGGTATAAATACTATTTTTGTACACATAAATGTTATTTCAAAAATTTTTCACGATCGGTCCATCTTTGGTCATAGTATGGGAGCTATGACCTCCCAAAACTCATAACCAAATATTGATATCCATACATTTAGCAAAAATATTGCTCTTATATATATAAATATTTATTACCAAATAATGATATAGATACAGAATTTTGAGACTTTGTCTTAATATACATAATTGGACTAGCTTACATATAAATTCCTTTTACGAAAATCTCTTAAAAGCACATTACTCATTACCAAATATTGGTATTGATTCAAAATTTGGCACAAATATTAGTTTTGTATACAAAAATTCTATTTCAAGATTTTTTCACGATTGGTTCATAACATGGGTGCGGTCGGTCCCATACAAGGTTCCCTTCAGAAAAACACTTAAACACACATTACTTGTTACTACTTAAATCACGATACAATATTTGACTGAAATATAGATTTTATGTACGGAAATTTAGCTTAAAGAATTTTTTACGAACGGTCTATAATTGGTCATATCTCATATATTAAGTCCAGCCCCTAAAAACACTTTAACCGTATTTAACTAATTGTATTTTTAATTTGTGTAGAAAAAAATTATATATGTATTTTGAAAACTTATTTCTACAAATACTTGATAAATTAGAAATGTAGTAACATAAAAGTAGCTGGTGGTATTAAAGATTCGGCTCAGCCGAAAAAATTAAACCTTTAATGTAAAAAAATATTAAGTGAAATTGCATATTTATACCACTATGAAATTTAATACTTATGAGATTTAAAGCCAAATCTATTTGATTTTTACTAGATTTAACATACCATGCTCAAAATCTAATTGGTTTTAGTGAATAGGGGTGTAAAAAACTACTATTTTTACAAAGATTTAGGGTTGACAATTCATATATTTTTTAATTCAAATTCAAATAAAAAACTACTATTTTTACAAAGATTTAGGGTTGACAATTCATATATTTTTTAATTCAAATTCATAATTTAAATTGTTAAATTGTCCAAACATGCCGGGCCCATTGAAGGAGCTCGGTCTTCAATCAATAGGAAGAAGTGTCGTTTGAAGATTCCGTTTTTAGTCTTCACTTGCGCTACCCGAATTTTGCCGTCTCGTCCTTGAAAAACGGCTGTTACTCTTCCCGTCAGCCACTCCACGGCTGAGAGATTGTCGTCGTGTACGACGACGATTTTGCCAACGACGACGTCGGGTGTTTCTTCGAACTACCGAGTCCCTTGTTGTAGGCCCAGGACGTAATCCCTTACCCAGAATCGCCAGAATTGTTACTTGAGTTCGAGAATACGTTGTCACAAATTGGTAACTAGCTCTTCTGCTGTAAAGAGCGCATTGCCAACGGATTTCACTGCAAGATTCTTGGCCGATTTCACCGCTGCCTCCCACAATCCGCCGAAGTGTGGAGAACTGGGAGGTATGAAGGCCTTTGTTGGCTGCGAACGACTCTGCTTTGTGAAGCATTGCATCATTGGCCCTTTGCCTTTGAAGTGAAACATTTTTACGGGTTGACGGTCAAGAATTTTTAAAGTTACATTTATTGGTCCGCAAAAATCAACGACACATATCTTAAATGGTCGCAAAGCTCTCACCCTATCAGCAGACAAATATTCTATTATTTGGTTCATAAGCGTTGGTTTATACATAAAGCATGAATAAATTTGCGAACAATTCGACTCCATTCTTTCTTTGGCATTAATTAGTTGGAATTTGTCTCGAAGAAGAGCTACTAACGCTTTAGCTCCTTCATGGCAGTTTTCGAAGTGCAAATGACGTAAGCAAATAGTCATAAAGTGACATTTTTTATGCATCAATAAGGAAAATTTCGCATCGTATGAGATTGCTGCATTTAACAACCGTCCGCCTACCCTGATCAGTGAAAATTATGATCATTGAATTCGTGAATAAATGGATTCAGTCTTGATTGCAAGACTTGTGAATTCTGAATTTTTTAATTTCTTGCGAATACTCATCGTTTTGCATAATTTCCACTATTTTAAGGAATGACCAATTCATCTCATTTGCTGTTGGGTTTACGGTTGAGACGACGACAACAAACTCTATACGAGAATTGCAGAAAGACACATTCAAATTGGGTAATTGGATTTCAGAATGACCAAACAACAGAAAGAATGTTATCTCTTAACCATTCAGTAACTTTACTAAGGCTAAAATAATATGGGACTCTAAAACATCAGGAAAGAAATGATCAGATGAAACAGCAGAAAAATGTCTTCAGGCAGATCATTAACATAAAGTAAGAATAACAACGGGCCCAAAACCGACCCCTGCGAAACCAGATTAAACATATTGAGATACTGACATTTTGTTCCCAATGGAGAAAGGCAGGCAATATTTAGATAGGTCTTAGGTCAGCTGGAGAGGAAACAACCTTGGATTTAGGTATAAGTACCACCCTAGCAACTTTCAAATAGAAGGGAAGAAAGAATTCGTTAATACAGTATTAATAAGATGTAATATAACATTGGAAATGTGGAGATAAATAAGTTTTATGAATTGGATGGTAATAGTTTCAACTCTGACAGACTTTGATTTAGCATTATAAAGATCTTTCAAAACATCTAACACGTTCACACAATTAAAAGAAAAACTACCCAATGAATCTTTAAACGCATCAAAAGCCACTTCAGCGCTATCATCAGTACCTTCACCACTAACAAAATACTCGTAACGTTATCAACATTTCCATTTCACAAGATCTACCACATCCAGCATTTTTTAAGATTTTTCACATACCAGACGTATTCAATTTAGTAAACATGTTTGTAAAATATCTCCTTTTCTCCCTTCTAATAACAAATTTAGCTTATTTCGTATTTTGCAAAATAAAGTCCATTTAAGTCGAGTCACATTCTGATAATTCCTAAAGGAAAAATCACGAAGGGATAAAGCTCAACACAACAGCTCTGGTTTTCATCCAAACGTCCTCATTAACTAGATTTTAATACGCCTAATAAGTATTTGAGTATGGGTAGAACAAATTTCAAACTTTTTTCATGGGCTCATAAAAAATTTGCGAGAAATCAAATCTAAATCAATCTATTAATATCACGATATTCAAGAAAGGAATCGTTATTACATTAATTCTAAATAAAGCAAAAACGCGGCCTCCAACAATAATAATGTTGGAATAATTAAGAATCATTTCGTGGTGGATCTATTCGAACTTATTAAAATCATAAGGTGGGGCAGATAAATTACTCCAAATAAATCATTACGTTTGTCAAGGAGGATGTAAATTCCAACTCCACCACACCTCAAACCATTTCGGTTTAGTATGCCTTTTTACGCTTAGGGGAAGTTCTTCGGTGCTGTTGCCATCTCAACAGGATATATTGATACATGCTGCGCGACTATTTGTCGGGACAATTATTGGAATTAATTTACTTTAGAAATTCCTATTTCCTTTGTTACATTGATCTCTGTAGTGTGGTTGCGGGGGCTTTAAGAGTTTAAGGAATGCACTGGAATGGGTCATTAGATGATGGAGATTGCATAATGCAATCTTTCATGACATCATAAGGGTGGTCACTTCCGCATTGCCGGAAGATTGATTTCACCTGATGTTGGGACTCGTCGGCCCCTTCTATTGACTTTAGACCAGTTATTGCTTTTTCCTTGTCGGGGTTCGCATTGGGGATTTGATACTATGCTGCCTGTCATTCCGCAACGGGGCTGCTATGTCAAGAGATTATATAGCTCGAGTACTTTAACAAAGTGCTTGTACATGGACCGGACCATCCATGTAACAAAATTGCTACCTGAGTTCTTTATTGAGGAATTCAGGGCGATTAATCGTCCTTCGGTTAATCGATTAATTTTTGACGATTAATTGTTCGATTAAATGAAAATTGTAAAAATTTCAAATAACGAATAAACCGAATAATTTCTATCAATTAACCGATTAAGAAAAACTCACTATTTTGCAGTAAAATTACTATGTATTTCCTACAAAATTTAATATTTTTATACCCTTCACCTTCGTGAGAAGGGTATATATAAGTTTGTCATTCCGTTTGTAATTTCTATAATATAATTTTCCGACCCTAAAAGTATATATATTCTGGATCCTTATAGATAGCGGAGTCGATTAAGCCATGTCCGTCTGTCTGTCTGTCTGTCTGTCTGTCTGTTGAAATCAGTTTTTAGAGGACCCCAGATATCGGCGAAATCCGAATCTTCAATAATTCTATTAGACATGCTTTCGAGAAGATCGCTATTTAAAATCAGCAAAATCGGTCGGTAAATAACGGAGATATGAACAAAAATCCGAGACAACCTCTGAAAATTTCATCAAAAAATTATTATAAAAGCAACAACAACACTGAATATAGAAAAAGATTTACATGTGTGTGTAGATGTATTTGGTTTTATTCAGCTGTGTATTTTTTTGTTTTGTTTGGAATCCAAACATACAAAAAATACACAGCAAAAAAATATGATTTGCATATTTTGTTAAAATAAAATAAAATTCCCTTTTGTATTGCAAATATATTTTTTAATGAATAGAAAAAAGTATTTAAAACGTTTTCAATTATATGAGAGTAGATTGTGAGTTATTGTACAATAATTTTTATGTGAATAATGTAAGTCAAAGTTTAAAGGCATACAAATGAATATTTAAAATATTTATATGTATTTTATAATGCTAATGTTGGTATCAAATGAAAGCTGAGAATCTGTACATTCTATCTATATTATTTACCTGTCCCACTTAGAGAAAAAAACGAAAAAGAAATTAAATTTAAAAAGGTTTAATTTTCGACTCAAACACTTTTAACTACTTTTTTATAACAAATTTTCTTTAAGATTCTTTCTTGATAATCTTGATGATTTGAAATAAATTATACTATTTCGAAGCAGAGGAACTCAGCTTCATTTGAAATTAATATTAATACCAACTTTTTAATATAAATTTGGAATTCCATAAGAGCTGGTTATGAAAAACTGAGTACACAGAGTTAATACTAATGGTCCACAGTTTCCTGTACGCATAGATTTTTTTCATGTTTGAAAATAACTTTTGCACGGTTTATAAACAAAAATATTATTTTCACTTCTTTCACTTCTATTCTTTGTTTAGTTTTTTTTTATCAAATACTATAAATTATTCCTGTTTATGTGAAACGCTTTTCTATATAAAGAAATTACTGTTTTTAAGATTTTTAACGTGTTCTAGAATTCATACGTTCCATTGAACACTAGTTCAACTATAACTGTTGCTGAAAACTTATTAGAAATACTTAAGAACACAACAATGTTCACAAAAACTGGTTGTAAAAATAAAAGCGATATAATTATTTCCATGATTTCTTTTCAAAAATCATCAAATAAATTTTCTTTATTATAGAAAATTGATTAAGAAAAGAAGAAAATGTATTATAACAAGTAAGAGTGCTATATTCGGCTGTGCCGAATCTTATATACCCTTCACCATAGTGTATTTTAAACATAATTGATCTTACAGTCTTGTTAATAAAAACATTAAAAAAATTTGAGTCGATTTAAGCCGAATGTTTCGGCGGCGGCTCAAGCAACTAAATATAGTTCGGCGGCTAACAAAGTTTTAATAAAACCGAAATTGGAGATTTGAAACTGCCGTTGAAAAAATATAATTTTTTTGACCATAGTTGAGAACAAGTTTGCTTTATCGTATAAATACAAAAACTAATATCTGAGTAAATATAGATATATGTTTTTTTTAGAATATGTCAAAAAAAATAAATAAATAAATAAATAAATAAATAAATAAATATGTTTGTCACATAATAGCCTGGAGAATTTGCTATAACTTTTAAAGTTTTCAAGCAATTTTTGTGTTTTACATCTTTCCGAAATGCTTACTTTGTGCACATTACGATTCCTTTACAATAAAGTTCAAAATGTTCAAATTGAGCAAAAATTTAATAAATTGATATTTTTCCCTTGCAAATGAACTTCAGAGCCATTGCGCCACCTG